>NC_031993.1:55799670-56033173 GCF_001879085.1 Nicotiana attenuata
CCCCCCCCCCCAAAATTCGCATACCTTCAGGCTTTGTAGAATGCGCTTCCCCCTCAATAATGTGCCCTGTAACTTTGAGATCAGTATGTATATTGATAGGCTTATTTTCCAAGGGATGTTGAAAAACATACCACTTGTTATCCACCAAATCAGTATAGCTACCTAGCATGTTTTTTTCAAGGTAAAGATTGATTGTGTTATGACGTGTTCCATGTGGATCTGTTGAACTACCTTTACCTTTTTGCCTCTTCTTAAACAACTTATTAAATGTTAGTGGCATTTCTAAAATGGATGTTGTAATGGTTTTTGAAATAGTTTCTGAAATGATTTTTGAAATGGTTTTTAAAAACTTGGAATGTTGGTTCAAATTAAAAATAACTAAACGGCACGAACTTTTACGTTAAACATAGCGCATCAATAATATGTGTTATGAGTATTGTCTTGTCAACATGAAAAAGCCTGCACAAACTTGTACCGTAAATAAGCCTTTGTACGTTAAACATAGCGCATCAATAACATGCATTATGTATATTGTCATGTTGACTTGAAAAAGTTGCATGAATTAGCACTGTAAGGAATCATTCGGACGTGAAACATAACGCATCAACAATAAGCGTTATGTATCCTAAAATTACTCATAGCTGCCTATAACCCCCCCCCCCCCCTCGCATTTTACATTATTATTTGCGGCTTAACCAAACAAAGAAAATATTTTTTCGTAAAATTTTCAAGTTCGAGCATTACGACATGTCTGGACGCAATGACATACCAAGGTGTTACTATGGGAAACATGCAATTTTGAATCCATGTTGGTCAACTTGCAATCTAGGTCGCAGATGTTGGGTATGTAAATGTAATGACCCGACCGGTCGTTTTGAGCTTTTGAACTTTGCTCGCCAGTTCTCGGGCATGACTTTCCCCGTGTAGTTTATTATGACTTATGTAAATCATTGGTATTGGTTTTCAGGGAACAGTTCTCAGTTTGAAGCTTGAAATTTGAAAGGTTTGACCAAGATTTGACTTGTTAGCATATGATCTCGTATTGGAATTTTTATGATTTGGTTCGCTCCGTTAGGTGATTTGGGACTTAGGAGGGTGATCAAAATGTGTTTTGGAGGGCCGGAGTAGATTTAGGCCTGAATTGGCGAAATTGAGTTTTTGGCGTTTTTCGGTCGATAAGTGAGATTTTGATATAGAGGTCGAAATGGAATCCGAGAGTTGTAGTATTCCGTTGTGTCATTTGGGATGTGTGTGCAAAATTTCATGTCATTCGTACGTGGTTTGGTTGGGTTTTTTATCAAAAGCGTAATTTAGAAGATTATAAAATTCTTAGGCTTGAATCCGATGCGAATTTGGTGTTGTGATGTTGTTTTGAGCGTTCCGAAGGTTGGAACAAGTTTGAATGATGTTATGGGATATGTTGGCATGTTTGGTTGAGGTCCCAGTGGCCTCGGGTGAGTTTCAGGTGGTTAAACGGACTATTCCGTGCATTGGAAAAGTTGCAGATTTTTGAGCTTCAGCTGTTCACCAGAAAATTTCTGATGCGAGGAGTCGAGTTTGGAAGCTCATATCTTACAATCTATAAGGAATCAGAAAATTGCAAAACACGAAAGTTGTAGCCCTTGCATTTTAGTTTCCAGAAAGTTAAACAATTCATGATTTGGACATTTTATCAGAATGTTATGATCGATTGAAGATGACTGGTGGAGCAGTTTTGACAGAATTTTCTGATGCATGGAACCGACTTTAAAAGCTCATATCTCGGAATATATAAAGAGTTATATGATGTACAACCTATCAAATGAAAGATCTTCGAGTCTAGTTTCTAAATCTTTAAATAGTTTGTCATTTGGATATTTCCACAAGGAGTTATGGGCGTTTTAACAGAAGGTGTACAGCAGAGGAAAATGGTAAGAGGATGTACAACCTGCACAGCGCAAGGTACAACTCGATGAAGCCTGGGCAGATTGTTTTAAACACGAGTTTTAGCCCATTTCTTTCATTTCTTTCATTTGGCTTGGACGATTTTGGATTGGACGATTTTGGAGAGCACAAGGAGGGATTTTCATCAAGCAACACTAGGTAAGTGATTTATTCCTATTTTTGAGTTAAATATGTAATCTTACATGGATTTAGACATGAAAATCAGTAGACAAAGGTGGAGTTAGGACTTGAGATTATGAGACCTTCTAGGGATGATTTGAGGGGTCAAACGAACTCCGATTTTCGAGTTCTTTATATGTACGGACTCGTGAGATGATGAAGAACATTTTGTTATAAAGTTTGTCGAGTTTCGGGACGCGGGCCCGGGGGTCAGGTTTTGACTGATTTCGGATTTTGTGCTTGAAATCGATATTTTTCAATTGGAATTCATTCCTTTAGCATAATTTGATGATAAAAATCTGAACTTGGTAGATTTGGAGCACTCGTAAGTTGGGTCGAAAGGCAAGCATGTTGCAGAGTAGCTTTTCGGGCTAGTTCGAGGTGAGTAATAATTATAAATGCTGTTATGAGGGTATGAAACCTCGGATTACAGTGCATCGGGCTATATTGAGGTGAAACACACGCTAGATGAAGAGCGTGGGGTTGTGCACCATTGGGGATTGTGACTTAGTCCATCCCGAATGACTATTTTTCTGTATAATGGGCAGCTAATTGTTTGATATTATTATACTTTGGGCTAAATGCCATATTTGGGCTTCGTGCCAACTGTTTGAACCCTTAGGGGATTGTTAACAATATTTTCCTCACCTTTTGATTTCATACTTGTGCTCAGTCATGCTATATTTACACTATTTTAAAACAACTCAGCTATGTTATTCTGATTTAAACACATTAATTGATATTTTCAAAGATATTTGAGCTGAGCTTCATATTTTACTGATGCCCGAGGGGCTTATGAGATTCTGACTGAGTAAGGCCGAGGGCCTGTATTGTGAGGATACTTTTGGGTCGGGCTGCACGCCGCAGCAGTGATATACTGATTATGATAATGAGGCCGAGGGCCTGAGATTGTGTGCCACGAGGTGGCTTATAGACTTGCGTTGCTACCGAGCTTATCAGCCGTGCATCCAGTGTTTCATGTGTCCATGCTTCGGAAGTATAACGGCGATCCATCCCATGTGTTATATTTCAGCACTGTCCAGTTGGACAAGGACTTGTCTTATGAGGAGGAGCCGGTAGCTATTCTAGACCGGCAAGTTCGTTAGTTGAGATCGAAGAGTTTTCCTTCTGTTCGTGTTCAGTGGAGAGGTCAGCCTGCTGAGGCATCGACCTGGGATTCCGAGTCTGATATGCGGAGCCATTATCCCCATCTTTTCCCCGACTCAGGTACTTCCTTCTTCTGTCCGTTTGAGGATGAATGGTTGTTTTAGAGGTGGAGGATGTGATGACCCAAAAGGTCATCACTTGTTTTTAAATTGAATTCTACATTTTGAGACCTTAAAAACCACTTTTAGCATCATCTCGATTTGCGTGTGCAGTCCAGGAGCGTAGCCGGTAAGCCTACATGTGAAAATCTGTGAAAAATAATAAATTTTGACTATAAAATGAATTAATTTGACTTCGGTCAATGTTTTGGGTAAATGGACCCGGACCCGTGATTTGACGGTCCCGTAGGGTCCGTAGGAAAATATGAGACTTGGGCTGTAACGACCAGACCGGTCGTTTTGAGTTCTAGCGCTCCGTTCAGCAGTCTGAGGCTATGAGCAGCATCATTTCAGGTATTACGACTTGTACGCGCGGTCAAAATTGGATTTCGAAAAGTCCAAAGTTGATATGGAAAGAGAATTCTCATTTCGGAAGCTTAAAGTTGAAAGAATGAATTGGGATTGGAATTTTGAGTAAATGACCTCGGAAACAAGATCTGAAGGTTCCAGCAGGTTCGTATGATGATTTCAGACTTGGGCGTATGCCCGGTTCGGGTTTTGGATAACCCGGGAGCGTTTTGGTGCCTATTCTGGAAGTTAGCATTTTAGAAGAAATTTCATAAGTTTTGCTTGAAGGGCATTTCAGTGTTATCGATGTCTGTTTGGGGTTCCGAGACTGTGAATAGCTCTGTATGGTGATTCTGGAGTTGGGGTGTGATCAGAACTGAATTCGGAGGTCCGTAGGTCATTTTGGAGTCATTTGGCTAAAGATAGAAATTTGAAGGTTTTTGAGAAGTTCGTCCGGAGGTGGACCTTTTGATATCGGGGTTGGAATCCAATTCCGAAAGTTAGAGTAGGTCCGTAATGTCAAATATGACTTGTGCGCAAAATTTGAGGTCAATAGTACGTGATTTGATAGGTTTAAACATCGGAAATAGAAGTTTGAAATTCTAAAGTTCATTAAGTTTGGATTGGCGGTTGATTCATGATTTTAGCGTTGTTTGATGTGATTTGAGGCCTCGAGCAAGTCCGTAACGTGTTTTTGGATAGGTTGGTAGATTTGGTTGAGGTCTTGGGGGCCTCGGGTGGATTCCGGGTGGTTAACGGATCGAAATTTGCATTTTTGGAACGCTGAAGGAATCTGGTTGCCGGTATTTTCGCTTCTGCGGTGGGTTGACCGCATAAGCGGCGCCGCATAAGCGGACAGGGAGCTGCAAAAGCGGTTTTGGGCTAGAAGAGGAAGAACCGTAGGTGCGGTCATATTTCCGCAGATGCGAAAATGCACCTGCGGTAGAGGCATCGCAGAAGCGGATCGGGCGGCTAGGCTGGGACCGCAGATGCGGTCATTTTTCTGCAGATGCGGGACCGCACCTATGGAGGTCGAGCCGCAGAAGCGAAAAAGTGGGAGCCTGATAGGAACCGCAGGAGCGGTATTTGGACCGCACCTGCGGAACCGCAGAAGCGGTCAATGGGCCACAGGTGCGAAAACAGCTGAAGGCAGAGGAGTTTTAAAAATCGGATTTTGGCCATTCTTCTCTCATTTTTCACTTGGCATGTCGATTTTGGGGAGCTTCAAGAGGGGATTTTCGTCATCAACATTAAGGTGAGTTATCCCCACCTATTTTGAGTTAAATACATCAACTATGTATGGATTTGAGCATTTAGATTAGTATAAATTTGAGGTTTTGGTGGAAAACCTAGAAAATTAGTAAACTTGGAATTTAGCCACGATTTTGAGTATGGAATTGAGAGAAAATTGTATATTTGAGTTCCTAAGGTCATGGGTAATCTTTATCTTCGAAAAATTTCTGATTCCGGGCACGTGGGCCCGAGGGCGTTTTGGTCAACTTTTCGATCGGAGTTAGGAATTGCTATAAATTTGATTATAATGAATAATTGAGCATATGTTAATGGATTTGCGTAACCGTCGGCTAGTTTTGGACCGTGGTTCATCAATTGGAGTCTTCGGAAGGGCGTGGAATGCCAGTTACGGATCTTCGGAGCGAGGTGAGTCTCCTTTCTAACTTTGTGAGGGGGAAATGTCCCTATAGGTGAATTAATTGAATATTTGCTCCTATTTGCGGGGGATACGTACGCACAAGGTGACGAGAGTCCGTGCGTATCTACTATTATGCTATTGTCCGGGTAGCCTAGGACCTAAAAGCATGCTATACTTGGATTAATTGTAAGCTTATTGACGACTTGAATTGCTTAAATCCCCTTGGATTAGTAAATGAATTTAAAAAGGTATTAAACGTCATTTTCTCAAATTGTTAAAAGAGAATTTGTTTTATTTGGATAATGTCCCCCGACAAGTTTTGATTGATTGTTTGAGCATATATCTCTATGTGTGCCTGCGTCGCATGTATGATACGCGAGCAGGGTGTGTGTTATTTTATGTTGACCGCGTCGCAGGTTAGTTCGCGAGCGGGGTAATAGATGCATGTATAGGCGCGCCGTCGACCCTCGACAAGTGCACATTTTATTTCTGTTGGAGCGGGCCGTCGCCTCGGCATGATTTGCGCATGATTTATATATCTTTGCTTGAGAATTTTATACGTTGATGTTGCCTTTCATGGCTTGAGATAAATTTTTAAAATAAGGAAAAGTAAACCTTGAAAATCCCTCATTATTTGTTGAAAGTGTATTGCTTGTTTTACAGCTTTCGAGTTAGAACTGTTATATAAAATCCCTTATTTCCTCACACATTTAGTATATTATCATTGGACCACTAGTAAGTGTCAAAGTTGACCATCTCGTCTCTTCTTCTTCGAGGTTAGGCGGGATACTCATTGAGTACACGTTGTTTTCGTACTCATACTACACTTCTGTGCATTTTTTGTTGCATAGGTATATGTAACCCTTGTGGCCTAATGGGTGTAGCAGCACGGATGATTCTGGGACTAGGTGAGTTGCATTATCCGAGGTGACCCGCAGCTAGAATAGCCCCTTCCGGTGTATTTTAAATTATTTCTTGTCCACTGTATTTCGGACAAATGTTGTATTTTATTTCCTTTGCTGTAGATGCTCATGCACTTGAGACACCGGGTTCTTGGGATCGTTTTGAAATATTTTTGTATTGATTGATTATTATTTAATTCAATTTGAGACAATTATCTTTTAAATTGCTAAATTAGAAGGAAAATCCTAGAATTTCAAAAGTAAATAAACGGGAATTTGACTAAGTAATTTTGTTGGCTTGCCTGACAGCAGCATCCGGCGCCATCACGACCCTTAGTGGATTTTGGGTCGTGACAACATGGTATCAGAGCACTAGGTTCCTAGGGTCTCACGAGTCGTGAGCAAGTCTAGTAGAGTCTCGCGGATCGGTACGGAGACGTCTGTACTTATCCTCGGGAGGCTGCAGGGCTGTTAGGAGTACTTCCCTTCTTGATTCCTCATCGTGCGATTTGATCACTGGAGGCGTATTCCTTTAATTCATTCCTACTCAATCTTACGCGACGCAAAGCGCTTGTTATAAATCGAGAATTGATGATTCATGATGGTACTACAGATGTGATACAGGATGTTTCTCCTAGTATAGCTGATCGGATTATTATCGTCGCTTTATGGAAGAATATTTTGTTGTTTCAGCTCAGTAACGGTACTTCTGAGGGCTTTGAGGCTAGGCACAAGTTGCCATGATGCTTATGAATGACTGTTCCACAGTAGTGATATGATTGTAGGATGTTGCCCACGTGTCCGGGCAGTGAATGACTTGAAGGGAGGTTTACTCAGTGCATAATCAAGAGATTTAGTATTTTATTCCCGGCAGGGGGAAAGGCAATCGAACGAAGGATGGTCAGATGTGGGCTGGCGGAAGTAATGAGACTTGGAATTTGCAAGCGTAGTGGAGTTTTATTCTATGTTGGGGTAATGTTGTCCTAATTGAACGTGTTAAGTGTATCGGTATTTTAATCTTCTGCAATTCGCCTTTGGGCAAGATATTGTGAAATAGTATCGGGGATGCAACTGTCAGATATTGTAGGATGCGGTGGTTCAGGATTGGATCAGTATTTTTAATGTTGGCAGTTCGAGAAGGATGACCTTCGGAAAGGTTTAAAGTTAGTAGCGATTTGCTGACTCAAGTGCTATGAAGATAGATTTTATTAAGGCAACAACTAAGTAGCAAAGAAAGAAGAAAGATGTGTGGAAAGTGTCAGACGGTGGCCAAAATTCCTAGAAGGCTAGGTGTATGAAGCAAAGGTCATGTAGTTGATTAAAGAAGTGAGCTTGCCCAAAGTGGGAGAGTGGCGGATGTTGCATATGGGCTTGGTGGTAGGATGATTACGCACCTTAAGGAGAGTCTGGAATGATTTGAGAATTTCAAAGATTTGTGGTTGGGGTCTATGGATTTAATTTGAAGTGTGGACTATTATGCGGCCGGGGATTTGATGTAATGGGAAGGAGCTGCTTGAATGAAGAAGGACGCAACATAACGTCAAATTGGAAGTTTGTTGCCGCACATTTAAGTGATTTTCGCAGGCGGGTGATTCCCTGTGAGCAAGTTAGCGGTCGCACGGTTGGCAAAGCTTTTGCGAAGAATTCTATTGGTTATTCAGCAAATAGATCGGTTGTGCGAATGTGGTTGATGATTCGGAGTATAAAAAGGGGCTTTTACAGAAAGAATCCGAAAATTTTGGCGGTTGATTGCGCAAGGTTATGTCAATAAGAGATAAAGAGGACGGGTGAGTTCCAGATTTGTAAAATAATGGCTTCAAGCTAAGTGGGAGAGTCCCACCGCCAATGATTGGGTTGCATGGTTAACTACTTGCAAGGGTTCTGGTTATTAGTATGTGGATGGGTTATTTTAGCTACGGGAAAAGAACATAAGTGGTGAATTGAGCAAAGGGATTGTTAAAGGTGTGCCATGGTTGGCCTTGCTGGCTCATGTTCATATTGAGAAAGGATTCAGGGTTTATGCCTCGTATAAGTGTTGGTTTCAAGGGAAGTGATCCTGCCAGGTGCCCCGTCGAGAGGGTATTCATGTAGTTATAAGATTTATGAAGCTGATTATATTCGAGACCAGGTCAGAGCGGGTGGCTCTCAGTGACGGTCCTAATGGATTCAAAGGAGGTAAAGTATGATGCCTAGTGATTTCGAGACTATAAGTACAGTTAAGAATCAAGCTTTTGCAGCAGCTTACGAGTGGAGGCCCAGAATGTCCTATGATGTTTTGACTTGCGGTATAGCTCTTGAGAGAAAGATGAGAAAGGACTTCGGATTCGTAGAAGGATTTGCAGAGTGGGCATATCAGTTGGGGGTGCGAATGTGCGCACAAGGAAGTATGAAATGGTCCAGGGGATTTGAGACAGCATAGCTTCGTGATTCGAGGTCACTCGAGATGAGTGCAAATGGAGTATGTTATGTGTTGGATGGAGCTAGTATTATTTCTAAGGCAATCAAGGATAAATTGGAAGAAGGTAGATTGATTAGCCATAGTTGAATTTGGCATATTGGTGTTAGTGATCAGTTCCTTCAGCGTGATCGAGTTATGCAAATGATTTGACTTGGTACGTATCAGGCTTGCCAGCCGCCGCAATTGATGTTATTCGGAAGCATTCTACTGTTATGGCTTGTGGTGTGGAAGCAGATTCCAGAAGGGCTATGGTGGCTTAGAAAAATACTTAGATGTTTGCATATTTTACGGTTATGAGTATTTGCCTGTGTGTTGCTGTGATTCTTCTAAAGGTGAGTTCAGTGAAAAGCTTTGATGTGATGAAGTATTAATCTATTAGCAATTCTGGAATTATAATGAAGAATCGTGTCCTACTATTCACGGGCATGTTAGGAGCAATGAGTGAAAAGAAATCTGAAATGAGAATCAAAGTTGCAGTTCGGTGTGGACAGAGATGTCACAAGCTCGGATGAGCAGGAAAGGAGTTTCGGTTTTTAAGGTAAGTTGGCATTGTCTTCAGCGTCACCTGAGATTGGTGTTTTGTAAAGAGGACTTGTATCATGGTTAATGATTCTTGACCGCTTTTCAGCGTTAGTGCGGTCGGTGGGTTGGAGGTAAGACCCAGTTAATTGTTATGGTAGATTGTGGGAGTGCGTCCCACATGAAGATTGCAAAAATGTGGCACGTAGCCACTTGATTGATTAAAGATCTAGACCAAGTATCAAGAATTGTGATGATATCGTTAAATTGAGAATATGTGCCTAGAGGGCACTCAGTTTATGGAGTTGTGGACTGCGGAGGATTTCTCCTGTTGTGATAGTTGTTCTCCTGTGTTATGAGAAAAGGGACGTTAGTATGGGCCTTTGAAGGGTCATTGGACTAGTTGGTACAATCAGAATCGGCTTGAGGTCGGTGGATGGATTCAAATGTGTATATGGGCTCTATATCAAGCCAAACGTGTTCATTTCAGTAATGTGCTCCTTGTGGAGGAGTAGTCAGGGTGTTGTTTTGTTGTCAGATATTTCACATAGGGATATGCTGCGTCGTGCGAGTTGGGAGGCGGCTTGAGAAACTGCTTATGTGTTGAGGGGCCGCGTAGAGATGATGTTATATGAATAGGATGGCTTTTGAGATTTCAAATAGTATATCGCACCTCAGTTGTGCTTGAGTTTTGTTTCTTATGGCACTATATGTCTTCCCAGGGATGGTATTATGCACCTAGCTTGGTTGTGACTGGAATTCGATATTTTATTGTAATGAGCAAATTTAGCTCGATGTGCGAACTCGTTATGTGAGATCTATGTTTGGATCGGATTGCGCGTCGTAACCGTGTGAGGTTGAGTATAGTTTTCTATATGCTATTTTCGTATGTCTCGCTTCCTATTTTTCTGAGGAAAGCTCGTATTAGCCGTAAGCCCGCGTCGCATGTATGATTCGCGAGCGGGGTGTCTGTTTAGAATGTTGCCCTCGTCGCATGTATGATTCGCGAGCGGGGTGTCTGTTTAGAATGTTGCCCTCGTCGCATGTATGATTCGCGAGCGGGGTAATTGGACTTCCTTTATAGGGTTCGTTTTCATTGTATCGTGTTCGAATTGGTAGCCTACCGGCACATTGTGGCATCATATGTGACTTGATTATGTCCGGGGTGGCTTATTGCCTGAGCAGTTCGTTCTGGGTAAGATGAGATCATTGGATTCAGGATCAACATAATCCGACTGTATGGAATATAGTAAGGAGCAAAGATCATTATTTGGGTCAGAATATGGTGATGTTTATTGTCGGAAGTATGGACTCAATGATTGGTTGACTCGGTAGTTGATTATGGATTTCTGCACATCTCTTCCGTTGTGGCGGTATTGTAATAGTTAGAGTAAGACCTGTGTATGTCATGGGGTGCAATGGGAGCATCAGAATCGTGGAGTTTCGACTAAGTTGATCAGAAAATGTTATTGTGGTCCGGTGAGTAAAATGATGAAAGGTGTGAATTCAGCAAAGTTATGCAGTCATGTCTGGGTACAGCGCGTGGTGGTTGATACGGTGTTCGTATGTTGGAAACAGGCCTGACAGAGGATTCCGGATGTTGGAATCAGGCTCAAAGGCCTATCTGCTTGAATAGAAGGAAATATCTCCAATTTGATCGAGCGAATGCGCTCAGCTGAGTTGTGGTAGCACGGGAAGGTGTATGAGGTGTTAAACAGTGATTTCAGACTACTTCAGTGTAGTTCTCAGCACGTTCGAGGACGAATGTATGCTTAAGTGGGAGAGAATGTAACGACCCGACCGGTCGTTTTGAGTTCTAGCGCTCCGTTCAGCAGTCTGAGGCTATGAGCAGCTTCATTTTAGGTATTACGACTTGTACGCGCGGTCAGAATTGGATTTCGGTAAGTCCAGAGTTGATTTGGAAAGAGAATTCTCATTTCGGAAGCTTAAAGTTGAAAGAATGAACTGGGAATGGAATTTTGAGTAAACAACCTCGGAATCAAGATCTGAAGGTTCCAGCAGGTTCGTATGATGGTTTCGGACTTGGGCGTATGACCGGTTCGGGTTTTGGATAACCCGGGAGCGTTTTGGCGCCTATTCTGGAAGTTAGCATTTTAGAAGAAATTTCATAAGTTTGGCTTGAAGGAAATTTCAGTGTTATCGATGTCCGTTTCGGGTTCTGAGACTGTGAATAGCTCCGCATGGTGATTCTGGAGTTGGGGGCGCGATCGGAAGTGAATTCGGAGGTCCGTAGGTCATTTTGGAGTCGTTTGGCTAAAGATAGAAATTTGAAGGTTTTTGACAAGTTTTTCCGGAGGTGGACCTTTTGATATCGGGGTCAGAATCCGATTCCGAAAATTGGAGTAGGTCCGTAATGTCAAATATGACTCGTGCGCAAAATTTGAGGTCAATCAGACGTGATTTGATAGGTTTAAACATCGGTAATAGAAGTTTGAAATTCTAAAGTTCATTAAGTTTGGATTGGGGGTTGATTCATGATTTTAGCGTTGTTTTATGTGATTTGAGGCCTCGAGCAAGTCCGTAACGTGTTTTGGGATTGGTTGGTAGGTTTGGTTGAGGTCCCGGGGGCCTCGGGTGGATTCCGGGTGGTTAACGGATCGAAATTTGGATTTTTGGACAGCTGAAGGAATCTGGTTGCTGGTATTTTCGCTTCTGCGGTGGGTTGACCGCAGAAGCGAACAGGGAGCCGCAGAAGCAGTTTTGGGCTAGAAGAGGAAGAACCGTAGGTGCGGTCATATTTCCGCAGATGCGTAAACGCACTTGCGGTAGAGGCATCGCAGAAGCAGTTCGGGCGGCTAGGCTGGGACCGCAGATGCGGTCATTTTTTCGCAGATGCGGGATCGAAAAATTTTTGAGAGAAAATTATAAATTTGAGTTCCTAAGGTCATGGGTAATCTTTATCTTCGAAAAATTTCTGATTCCGGGCACGTGGGCCCAAGGGCATTTTGGTCAACTTTTCGATCGGAGTTAGGAATTGCTATAACTTTGATTATAATGAATAATTGAGCATATGTTAATGGATTTGCGTAACCGTCGGCTAGTTTATGAGCGTGGTGCATCAATTGGAGTCTTCGGAAGGGCGTGGAATGCCAATTACGGATCTTCGAAGCGAGGTGAGTCTCCTTTCTAACTTTGTGAGGGGGAAATGTCCCTATAGGTGAATTAATTGAATATTTGCTCCTATTTGCGGGGGATACGTACGCACGAGGTGACGAGAGTCCGTGCGTAGCTACTATTATGCTATTGTCTGGGTAGCCTAGGACCTAAAAGCATGCTATACTTAGATTAATTGTAAGCTTATTGACGACTTGAATTGCTTAAATCCCCTTGGATTAGTAAATGAATTTAAAAAGGTATTAAACGTCATTTTCTCAAATTGTTAAAAGAAAATTTGTTTTATTTGGATAATGTCCCCCGACAAATCTTGATTGATTGTTTGAGCATATATCTCTATGTGTGCCTGCGTCGCATGCATGATACGCGAGCAGGGTGTGTGTTATTTTATGTTGACTGCGTCGCAGGTTAGTTCGTGAGCAGGGTAATAGATGCATCTATAGGCGCGCCGTCGACCCTGGACAAGTGCACATTTTATTTCTGTTGGAGCGGGCCGTCGCCTCGGCATGATTTGCGCATGATTTATATATCTTTTCCTGAGAATTTTATACGTTGATGCTGCCTTTCATGGCTTGAGATAAATTTTTAAAACAAGGAAAAGTAAACCTTGAAAATCCCTCATTATTTGTTGAAAGTGTATTGCCTGTTTTACAGCTTGCGAGTTAGAACTGTTATATAAAATCCCTAATTTCCTCACACATTTAGTATATTATCATTAGACCACTAGTAAGTGTCAAAGTTGACCATCTCGTCTCTGCTTCTTCGAGGTTAGGCGGGATACTCATTGAGTACACGTTGTTTTCGTACTCATACTACACTTTTGTGCATTTTTGTTGCACAAGTATATGTAACCCTTGTGGGCTACTGGGCGTAGCAGCGCGGATGATTCTGGGACTAGGTGAGTTGCATTATTCGAGGCGACCCGCAGCAAGAATAGCCCCTTCCAGTGTATTTTAAATTATTTCTTGTCCACTGTATTTCGGACGGATGTTGTATTTTATTTCCTTTCCTGTGCACTTGTGACACCGGGTTCTGGGATGGTTTTGAAATATTTTTGTATTGATTGATTATTATTTAATTCGATTTGAGACAATTATCTTTTAAATTGCTAAATCAGAAGGAAAATCCTAGAATTTCAAAAGTAAATAAACGGGAATTTGACTAAGTAATTTAGTTGGCTTGCCTGACAGCAGCGTCCGGCACCATCACGACCCTTAGTGGATTTTGGCTCGTGACGGTATGCCCAGAATTGAGTTTCGAGGTCCCAAGCCCGTGTGACGACCCAAAAGGGTCATCACCTGCTTTCTTATTCATTCCGTGCTTCCGAGGCCTTGAAAACCTCATTTAGGATTGCCTCGATTTGCATGCGCAGTCCGAGCGCGTAGCCGGAAAGCTTAAATATGCATTCTGTGTGAAAAATGCTAAATTTTGATATTAATATGAATATATTTGACTTCGGTCAACATTTTTGGTAAATAGACCCGGACCCGTGATTTGACGGTCCCGGAGGGTCCGTAGAAAAATATGGGACTCGGGCATATGCCCGGAGTCGAATTCCGAGGTCTAGAGCCCGAGAAATGAATTTTTCTGTGAAATTGTTTTTCTGAAATTATTAAGGAAATTAGAAATAAAATTTGATTAAAAGACTGTGGTATCGGGCTCGTATTTTTGTTCCGACGCCCGGTACAAGTCTTATATATGGTTTAAGACATCTTGAAATGGAAATTTGATGCCTTATGAAAATTTCAAACAAAAAACATGAGTTTTGGGGTTTGATCCGATGTATATGATGTTATTTTGGCGATTTGATCGCACGGATAAGTCCTTAGGATATTTTTGAGGTTGTGTGCATAATTGGTTTGGAGCCCCGAGGGCTCGAGTGAGTTTTGGATAGGCCACACATTGCATTTTTTAACTTGTAAAGATCTGGTATTTTTGCTTCTATGATTTCTGCAAATGCGAAGGGGAGACTCGCAATTGCGAGCTCGCAAATGCGAGCTTCGAGTAGCAATTGCGAAGTCTGAGAATTCCGGCACTGGTCGCAAATGCGAGGGGTCGTTGATCGCAAATGCGATCACATTTTCGCAAATGCAAAACTTGTCATCTGGGCCTGAGTTCGCAAATGCGAACTGATGTTCGCAATTCCCAAGTTAGCAGGTTGGGGTTCGCAATTGCGAACCCCTGTTCGCAATTCCCATATCCGAGGCCCAGCAAATTTTATACTTAGTCGAATTTTCATCACTTTTCACCATTCTTTCAAAACCCAAACACCATAGGCAATTTTTCAAGAACAATCTTCATCCCAAATCATTTGTAAGTCGATTTTTACTCAATTCTTTCAATCTTTAACATCATTTAACATGTTTTCCACTTAAAAGCAAGGATTTTCATGGGTGAAATTGGGGTTTTTGGGTAGAACCTAGGTTTTCTAAAAATTGGGGATTTGGATCTCGATTTGAGGTCCGATTTCAAAACAAATTACATATTTGAGTTCGTGGGGGAATGGGTAACCGGGTTTTGGTTCGAACCTCGGGTTTTGACCACGTGGGCCCGGGGGCGATTTTGGATTTTTTGGGAAAAACTTGGGAAATTCATTTTTATGCATTCAAATTGATTCCTATAGAGTTTATTAAAGTAATTGAGCAATTTGTGATTAGATTCGAGCGAATTGGAGGTGGAATCGCGGGGTAAGGCGATAGTTGAGGATTAAGTGGAATTCAAGGCTTTGAGGTAAGTGTTTGGTTTAACCCTAGTTTGAGGGAATAGGAGTTGAGTCTTGTTTGCTAATTGCTAAATGATCGAGTACGATGTATAGGCATGGTGACGAGTATCTATACATTGGTGTCTAGCATGACCGTGAGTCCTCATAATGTGATTACCATGATTTGGTTGAAATTTCTGTAATTATTGGAGGATTTCTATATGTTGTGAATAATATGTGAACGACAATATGATCATTTGAATTCCTAAGAGCATTGGCTCGAGTTGTGTTACGAATGTTGAAAGTATATGAAATGACTTGATTCTTGGAGCGTTAGCTCAAAATGGTAAAGTGGATTATAACGTAAGAAATGAAAGAAAGAGAAAGCGTTGTTGGTATTTCCCTTGTCGGGACATTTTGTTGAACTTGTTGGTTTCTTTTCCCTTGCCGGGATTTCTTCCATTATTTTTTTATTTTTATGTTATTTGTGACTATTATTTGGGGAGCTAGACTGTCGAATGATATGGATCGGGTTGCGCGCCGCAGCGATGATATTTGAGGATCGGGTTGCGCGCCGCAACAATGTTGAATGAGATATGAGGATCGGGTTGCGCGCCGCAACAATGATAAATGATAAATGATATGGGTCGGGTTGCACGCCGCAATAGTGGTATTTGTGGATCGGGTTGCACGCCATAATTGTGGACCGGGTTGCACGCCGCAACAGTTTTTGATACAAATGTGTTTATATTGAGTATTGGTTCCTTGTTCACCATAAATTTAGGCTGCTTTAGATTGTTACTTTGGGTTACTGTTAATATTCATATCTCCCCATAGCATGTTTCCCCTCCCATATTGTTAATTGCCTGGTATTTCGATTCCGTTGTATATTTATGATTGCACAGGTTTATGTGGTGTCCAGTCTAGCCTCGTCACTACTTCGCCGGGGTTAGGCTAGACACATACCAGCACATGGGGTCGGTTGTGCTGATGCTACACTCTATGAATTTTTGCACAGGTCCAGGTTTTGAGGAGCAGCAGCAACATTAGCACAGGAGCAGGCTTCATTATCACGAGATCGAGGTAGCCTTGCAGGCGTCCGCAGGCCCGGCGTCTCTTCCTTATTTCCTCTTTTATACTGTTGCCTCCTTGTTTTCGAGATAAACAGTTTATATGTTTCTTTCAGACCTATGTATTCAGTAAACTCTTAGCAGTTCCTGAGTAATGTGACACCAGTCTTGGGTAGAGGCTATTGTTGACTGTTCCGCGTTTTGATTCAGACTTCCGCTATTGTTATTAAATTTCATTGTTCTATATTGATGCTATAAATTGTTAAAAGACTTGTTTAGTAATGGAAGAGTAATTGAGTAGGCTTGCCTAGCTACCACGAGTAGGCGCCATCACGACCCCCGAGGGCGGGAAATCCGGGGTCGTGACAGCCCGAGAAATGAATTTTTGAAGAAAATTATTTTCTGAAATTATTTATGAGGTTTGTAAATGAATTTTGATTAGAACTTGATAGTATCGGGCCCGTATTTTGGTTTCGGCGCCCGGTAAAAGTCTTATATTTGATTTAAGATAATTCTATGAAGTTTGGTAAGAAACGAAATCCATTTGACGTGATTCGGACCTTAAATGCAAAATTTGATGTTTAAGAAGTTTTGAGAAATTTCATTGATCTTGAGGTTTAATTCGATGTTCATGATGTTATTTTTGTGATTTGATTAAACAATTAAGTCCATAGGATGTTTTTGAGGTTGTGTGTATATTTGGTTTGGAGCCCCGAGGGCTCGGGTGAGTTTTGGATAGGCCACGAAATGCATTTCGGACTTAGAACATTACAGATTTTCTCAGCTGGTGTATCAGGTCTGCAGGCTTCGCAAATGCAAAGCCTGGCTCGCAAATGCGAAAGAAGTGGACTGGCATCCTGAGTCGCAAGTGCGACTTCATCATCGCAAATGCGACTTCGCATTTGCGAACAGCCTCTCGCAAATGCGATGATGGTTGGAAGGCTGATGTATCGCAATTGCGACACATATTTCGCAAATGCGAAAGTCCCAAAATTCTGAAGGGTTCGCAAATGCGAGCCCTGTTACGCAATTCCCATAATAGCAGAGGTCGGGGTTCGCAATTGCGAACCCCTATTCGGAATTCCCACATCTGAGACCTGCAACTTTTATACACAGCCGAATTTTTAACCCATTTTCATATCCTCTTAAGACATAAACACACTTAGGCGATTTTTCAAAGGTTTCCTCCAAATCAATTGTAAGTCATTTTAACTAATTTTCTTCAATCCTTAACATCTTTTAACATGATTTCAACTTCAAATCAATGATTTTCTTGGGGGAAATTGGGTGTTTGGGGTAGTTACTAGGTTTTTCAAAAAATGGGGATTTGGACCTCGATTTGAGGTCCGATTTTGAAACAAATTATATATTTGAGTTCATGGGGGAATGGGTAATCGGGTTTTGGTTCGAACCTCGGCTTTTGACCATGTGGGCCCGGGGGCGATTTTTGACTTTTTGGGTAAAACTTTGGAAAATTCATTTTCATGCATTGGAATCGATTGATTTAGCATTTATTGATGTAATTAAGTAACTTGTGACTAGATACAAGCGAATTGGTGGTGGAATCAAGGGGTAAAGCTATAATTCAAACGTGAATTGTGTTCGTGGCATCGAGGTAAGTGTTTGGTCTAACCTTAGCTTGAGGGATTAGGAATCGAGTCCTATTTGCTATGTGGTAAATGTTGAGTACGACGTATAGGCATGGTGACGAGTATCTATACGTTGGTGTCTAGCATGCCCGTGAGTCTTTATATTATGATTATCATGACTTCGTTGTATCTTTCATGCCTTGGTGATGGTTTCTATTTGTTGTGTAAAGTTTGTGGGAGGAATTGTGACCTATGAACATGGAGGAGCGTTGGCTTGAGTTGTGAAGTGAATTGTGAAAGTATAAGTGATAATTGAACCTTTAGAGCATTGACTCGAGTTGTGAAGTGAATTGTGAAGTAAAAGTGAGAAAGAGAAGAGATCATTATGTGGTTCCCTTGCCGGGACTTGTTGTTGAATTATTGCTCCCTTGCCGGGATTGTTATTGTAATTTCATTTATTTCCCTTGCCCTATTGTTTGTGATTGTTGTTTGGGTGAAGAAAGAGAGTTAAAGCATGAAGGTTGATGTCGTGCATTGTTTTGTAAGGAAATAGTGTAATGCACGAAGGGTGATGCCGTGTATGATCGTGAGGAAAGAGTGTAAAGAACGAAGGGTGATGTCGTGTTGCACGATGTATCATTCCGTGCCAATTATATTGATTATATGGTGAGGAAAGAGAGTAAAAGCACGAAGGGTGATGCCATGCACGTTTTCATTATTTGATTGTTTTGGTGAGGACGAGAGTAAAAGCACGAAGGGTGATGTCGTGCATTTATTGATTTCTGGTTCTTTTATTAATATCTGAGATATATTGCTTCTTACATTTACCAGTTGTCTTTCTATTCGGAATTGATATTCCCCCGCAGCATGCTTCCCCTCCCATATTCGACTGTTTATTTCTGTACTTCTTTTCCGCTATATATATTTGAATTGCACAGGTTTATTTGGTAGTCTGGTCCTAGCCTCGTCACTAATTCGCCGAGGTTAGGCTAGGCACTTACCAGCACATGGGGTCGGTTGTGCTGATACTACACCTGCACTCTTTTATGCAGATCCCAGTACTGTAGACTTCGGACAGTAGATCGGGTGGCTATCTTCAGTCCAAGTGAAGATCCAAGGTAGACCTGCAGACGTCCACAGGCCCTGGCGTCTCCCTCTATCCCTTATTCCCTATTTCATTTTCCTTAATTCAAAAATAGTGTATTGTTATTTTCTTCAGACTTTGTATGTAGTAAATCTTAGACCGTCTATGACACTATGACACCAGGTTTTGGGTGATTAAGGTTTAAGTAGTTGTAATAGGTACAAATTTCAGAGATTGTATTGTTTTCTTCTGCTTAATTTAAATTCTCATTGTCTATACGTTATCGCTTTATGCTTGTTAAAAGAAATAATTGGATAATGAAGTAATTAGTCTTAAAGGATTGGCTTGCCTAGCTCACATTAGTAGGCGCCATCACGACTCCCGGGGATGGAAAATACGGATCGTGACAGTAAACAAGTTGTAAGTAATTATTATTGAAAGTTACGTTGGTTAATATTATCTATAACATATTAATTAATAATCTTTTGTTGTTGTCCCCATTTTTTGGATGAAAAAATGTGATTTTGAAGAACGGTATAATGAACCTATTAACCAGGAATACTACAAATCATGTTTGCTAAACCTTTGGAATGGGACCACAGAGTACGAACTTCAGATCTAGAAACTCGAACAACAACTTGCGGCAGTGAAAGAGGAGTTGAAAGAGGCAGAAGAAGACAATAATCGGTTGCAAGAAAATTTTCAGTGGTTGAAGCAGAGAAAAAATGGGTATAGTGACTAAATAAACACATGGCTATTTTAAGTGTAGTTTTTTATTTTTATGTTTTACATTTCATTTATTATGCGTATTTTTAACGAATTTTAATTTATGTTAATCTGTCTTATTCTTTTGTATTCTAGTTTTAAACTAATAAATAACCCGAAAAATAAAAAACACATGCCTATAATGTAAAACATCAATAATTAGAATACTATTAAATATTTAATGTTATATATACAAATCAAAATACATATCAATGTATCCCACAACATGTATGCTTTAAAGCATTGGTTGGCCTAAGCCGCATAACATATGCCATAACCCCAATTTCCCTCTATAAGAAGTCGTGATGGCACCTAGTCTCTACCATTAGATAAGCCTAACAACTAATAATAACGTGACAAAATACTTAAACAAGGCTGAATATCTAATATAAACTCCTGGAATAGAATCTCAACAAATACTTTCCCAAAACCGATGGAACTGATTCATAAGCTCTACAGAGTAAGCTAAAGTGTCTAGTACATCACTGTCTGAATTAAAAGAAATACAATAGTAGTAAAAACAAAAGAAGGTGACTGCGAGGCATGTGGGTGCCAAGCAGGCATACCTTGAAGTCTCCGTAAGGAAGCTACAAGTGATTTCTAATGACCGGCACGAGTGGACGTACCTGGATCTGCACAAAAATATGCAGAAGCGTAGCATGAGTATACCACAACGGTACCCAGTAAGTATCAAGTCTAACCACAGTAGAGTAGTGATGAGGCCAAGACACCTACTAGGATGTAAATAAATAGAATTAAACCTTATGAACAAATAATAATGGAAAGCGGGGAAGTAACTGATACGAAACACGAAAGTAGAATGAACTAATACCGTAAATTAAATATGGAAGTAACATAAAAGAAGCAGCTAAAGAGAAACAAATGATCATATACGGGCAACAACTACTAAACAAGGATGAAAACAACCGAAACGTTCCAACCACAACTCCTTGCAAAATGAGATAAACAACATGAATCACAATGAGGTATCGCCTCGTGTATAATACGAATACTGCCTCGTATAAATTAAGATTCACAACTGAGGTACTGCCTCGTATTCACAATTCACAATCTCAATCAAAAAAATTCCTTATACCGCCGCATAAGCACTACAATTGAAATAGGTTTTGAAAACAGTTTTCCCGAAATGGCTACACGCACTTTAGCCCACCTTATGATGTTGTGTGGCTTCATGTAGTTCCCCTACAAGTAACACGTACATAAGTCCTAGCTTATGCCGCTGTATGCACATTAACCCCAAGCCTTATATCGTCGCATGCGTGTCAATATCACGACATAATAACAATTTACACCACAAGTGCCCATATATCACAATTTGTCAATAATCAACAAATCAATATTTCCACAACGATAGACCACGGCTCTATCATAACGTGTACAAGAATAGCAACAACAACAATGAATGTGAAATATTCAGCAAGAATATATTTCAACAATAACAATTTCGTCTCAACGTGATAACGGCTTCACAACTTCAACACAATAACTCAACAATGAGAAACAATTTATAACCTCAATTTTAAATAAGAATAGCTCACAATGGAACATATAACACATAACAGTGACTTCAAATAATGAAAATCAACAAGGGAAAGGATACCATGAACATTAACTCCAAATAATGGAAATCAACAATCAGAGAGACAACCTAAACAATAACTTCAAGTAACGAATCTACAATGAAAGAGATAAAATGAACAATAACTCTAACTAATGATAATCAACAATGAAATAGATAACACGTAGCAATTAAAGAGGCAACAAGTTCAACTAAAGCATGAGAGCAATTTATCAATTAGAACATAGAACAAGTGTTAACAAAATCATCTAAGACATGTAAGGATAGACTAATACAAGTAATAATTGATTGACTATCAGAATTTAGAACATTATATGACGATTAATTTAAGATATGGAAGAAGTATAAGTAGCCTAAATCAGTCAAATACCACATACAACCCATGTACCCACTCGTCACCTTATGTATACGGATTTCATTCATCACAATGGACTCGAACAGTATCAATCCTAAGGGGTAATTTCACCCACACAATGTTAGCCAAGACACTTACCTCAACTAGGCCAAATCAACACTAGAAAATAGCTTTTCCTTTACTATTTTCCTCCAGACGGCTCAAATCAAACCAACATCGACGTAATATCATCAAACAATCCTAGGGAATTCGATTGCAATAGATAAATGCCCGTCCGGTCAAAATCAGGGTCCAATGGTAGATTCCGTCTACCCATGACCCCACGAGTTCATATATGTGATTAGTTTCAAACTCCGAGTCCGAATCGACTATCAAAACTCAACTTCTTATTTTTCAAAAACTTGAAAAAGTTTCGCAAATTTTCACTTTGATTCACATGATTTTGATGTTAAAATCTAAGATATGTTGATGGAATACGATTAGAAATGGATTAGAATCACTTACTCAAGGTTTGTAGGTGAAAATCCTCTTTCCAAATCGTCTTCTACCGAGTCTAGGGTTCAAAAATGAGAGAATGGTATCAAAAAGCCCGTCTCACAGCCCTTTAACCAGCTACAAATGTGAACCCTCGCAATTGCGGACCAAGGCTTGAATTTGCAAACCCTGACAGCCTTAAACATCATCGCAATTGCGAGAAAAGGCATCGCAATTGCAAACCAAGCTAAAATTCTACTTCCTTCGCAAATGTGTAGGGGAAGTCGCATTTACGACATCTGACCCCGTACTGCCACCTTCCCAATTGAGAAGCCGGTGCTCGCAATTGCGCCATCCGAGCACCAGCACATCGATAGTTTATTTTAAGTTCAAAAGCATTCCGATACATGTTCGGAACTCATTCGAGCCTTCGGGGCTCCAAACTAAACATCCAAACAAGTCTAAAAACATCATATGAACTCGCTCGCACGATCAAAACACGAAAATAAAATCTAAAACTATGAATTGAACTCTAAAACGCATGAACTTCAATGAAATTTTCAATAACTTCTAGAATCACAACTAAACGTCTTAATCCAACCAAATCAACTCCAAACGATACCAAATTTTGCAGACAAGTTCTAATTATCATAACGGACTTATTCTAAGTCCCAAAATTAAATTCTGAGCATGATAACTAAAAGACAACATACGGTCAAACATTTCAACCTCCAATTGCCAAATTTTGGCAAATCAACATAAATCGACCTACGGACTTCCAAAATCAATCCCGGGCATACGCCCAAGTGCAAAATCACGATACGGAGCAATCGAAGCCATAAAAGCACAATTCCGGGGTCATTTCACATAAGTCAAAGTTGGGTCAATATTTTCTAATCTAAACTTCTAAGTCAAGAATCAAGGGCCCAAATCAATCCAAACACTTTCTGAAATGAAACAAACCAACCCTGCATGTTTTAAACCATAAAGACACGTGCGTGAAGCATAAAAGGAGGTAACATGGTACAATTACACAAAATGGCCGATCGGATTGTTAAAGCATCACTGCCCGTAGCTTTTTTGTTATTTGAGTTAACATGACAACTAAAAAAATGTATTACAAATTTATGTATCATTTAAACAATTCACCTCCACTCAGTAATTTCAAACTAGAATTCCTTTGATTTATTCATCCCATTACAAAGCCCAATAAATCAAATCTTCGCAAATTATAACTATTAGCATGATTTGACTTGACTAACTAACACTGTCCATCCATATTTATTTTCTTTGAAAATTTCAAAACTTCATTGTTGATCCTTAAAATGTGTCGAACAACACTTTGTGATTCTTCTTGACTTGGCATTATTTGATTAAATTGGTAATTGGGGATCGTTTATATTAGTGTTTGGGGGCTTTATTTTAAATTAAAAAATATTTTGGAATAGATTAGGATGATTTGATCCAAATCAAAAATGTAAATTCGAAGTACACTTTGTCGAGCAACACAAATAAATCATGTCAATCAGATATGATTTGTAATAATTTAACAGTCATAAAATCCTACCAATTAGGTAACAATTGTGAACAATTTAACAAATACGTCGAACGCAGATAACACAAAATCAGGCCAATATGGTTTGGTGAATAACTAATGATCACAAAGTCATACTCGTGGGTTCGAGCCCCATGGTAGGCAATTTATTTACTCTCTAAATTTGAATGGGATCCCTGAACCAATGGTAAAGTGGTCTCTGTATTACTTGTAGGTCACGGGTTTGAGCTGCGAAAGCAACCGCTAATGCTTGTACTAAGGTACGTTGTATACATCACACCCTTGGGATGTGGCCATTCCCAGACCCCTGCATGAATGCATGATGCTTTATGTATCAGGCAACCTTTTATGAAAATTAGGTAGAATTTGGAAAATTAAACAAAAAGGTCACATACAGATAATATAAAGTCACACCAATATGATAGAGTTTTATAAAAAGTTGATAAATCACGAAGTCATGCTAACCTGATAGAATCTTAGTGTGAACAATTTAACAACTTAACTGAATACAAATAGCACAAAGTCATGCCAATATGAAAGAGTTGGGTGAACAGTTTAATAATCAAAAAGTTATATTAATCAGGTAGAGTTTGTGAACAATTTAGCTAATAAGTCGAATCGAACAATTGAACAATCACAAAGTCATGCCAATCATGTAAAATTTGTGAATAATTTAACAAATAGGCCGAATGGAACAATTGAACAACTATAAAGTCATGCCAATCATGTAGAATTTGTGAACAATTCAAAAAACGGTCTCCACATGAAAGTATTTTACAAACAGGACTAGTCTTTACTACTTACTTTATCATCTTCTTTTTTTCCCTCTATTTCTTTAACAAAACCTTTTAAGAGTTCTGTATATGAATACATTTTTGACCATTTCAAAGTTCCAATACCTATAAATAAATTATTAATACAATTAATTATGCAATTTCAAAAAAGCATTTAAACAAAATAGCTTTAGAAAGAGAGGAAATTAGTTGGGAAAACGAAGAAGAAAGAGAAAACACTTTTCATCAACTTTATAAATTACTAGAGTCCAACTAGTAAATGCAGTTTCTCTATTTGTATGCGGTAAAATTGGAGGGTCCAATTTTCAGCCATTACGATGCTTCGTAAGCACGTCAGTCAAAGGCTTGAGGCTACAGGTTTACACCCGAGGGGCTCGAGATAATATAGGTCGACAGCTATGAAGAAAAAATGGGAAGTTCCCAAGGCGCATGACTAGGTAGGCTGGTTCAGACCCGTATCCTAGCATTAATTAGCTGTATCAATCTCATATCTTTGTAATAAATACATTTGTACTATATTGGGATTCCCCTGATATATAAGGGGAATCCTTGTCATTTTGTAGGAAGAATTGATACTCAATATTCAATACAAGAACATTCTCTCTGCTCTCTAACTTAACATGTTATCTTGCTCTTATTGCTTCATCTATTACTTAAATTTATTATGTTCCATTTGTTGTTCTTCATTTACTGCTTATTATTGGCCATAAAGAGCCGCAATCACAGCCCCCATAGCTGTTAATACCCCCTCGATTGCCCTTAGCCGAGTGTCCGTCTCAACCTCGAGGCCCGCATACGCCAGCTCGAGGTCCCGATCTCCAGCCCTTCAGTTTGGTCATTACACTATCTACAAGCTCTTATCATATTTTTCTAAACTCTTACTTAGCATCTATTGCCCAAACAACTAGCATAAAAATAGATCACGTATTTTTAGAACCACAGAATCAAATCTAATTGTAATTACCATTTTCAAGGTAAACAGTTTGGCGCCCACCGTAGGGCTAAAAATAATAGTGATTATTTTCTTGTTGGTTTGCTACATAACACAAGTTATCTTTCACACTTTTTCTTGTCCAAGATCTTTGATTTCAGGTCAAAATGTCTAACTCAGTAAACGGACGTGAAAACAACAATCTTGAAGACCATGGAGAAAATGGTGTTGACGTCCCAGGCGTTGGTGTACCACCACGAAACCCTAAGAATGCACCAGAACCAATTCCCGTGGACGTGGTCTTGTGCAACGCTCAACACGTCGAAATAAGCTCTCACACCAACAGGAGCATACACCATGAAGATCAACATGAAGTTCAGAAAACCCCAGCTCAGGAAGAACAAGGGGTTAGCCTTCATGTCATTTTTGAAATGTTGCAAGCACAACAGCTGGCGATTGCTCAGTTGGAAAGCCACCAAAAGCCCCCCAGCACGGTAACTCGGGAAATGGCTCCCCGAGCCGAGCAGGTACCAGAAAGATTAAGCAACAATGAGCCGGTTGCCGACCCCGCCATCGTAAAGATGCTCGAGGACCTCACAAGGAGGGTCGAGTCGGACGAGAAGAAGATAGAAGCCAACGACAAGAAGGTAGAGACCTACAACTCTAGGGTCGATCGAATTTCGGGCGCACCCCTGGTCCTGAAGGGTGTAGACTCGAAGAAGTTTGTACAAAAGCCTTTACCGCAGAAAGCTGCTCCAAAACCCATTCCAAAGAAGTTCAAATTGCCCGACCTTCTGAAGTACAACGGAACCTCGAACCCCAATGAGCACGTCACTGCTTACACTTACGCGGTGAAAGGCAACGACTTGAGGGACGATGATATCGAGTCCGTACTACTGAAAAAGTTCGGAGAGATGCTTTCAAAAGGGGCGATGATGTGGTATCACAACCTGGCCCCAAACTCGATAGATTCATTTGCCATGCTGGCAGATTCTTTCATAAAGGCACATGCTGGTGCCATCAAAGTAGCTACTAGTGAATTTGACGTTTTCAAAATCAAGCAAAGGGAGAACGAGATGCTGCGAGAGTTCGTATATCGCTTTAAAATGGAACGAATGGAACTGCCACCTGTCTCCGATGACTGGGTAGTACAGGCCTTCACTCAAGGTTTAAACGAGCGAAGCTCGGTAGCTTCGAAGCAGCTGAAGAAGAACTTAGTCCAGTATCCCACCGTGACTTGGTCGGACGTCCACAACTGATACCAATCAAAGATCAGGGTCGAAGACGACCAACTAGGAGCCCCCTCGGGCTCGGTATATCCTAATAGGCTTCTAGCAAAGGAGTCAAAGCCGAATAAAGAAGGATACCAACCATACACTGAAGGCGGAAGAAACGCCCCAAGGCGCAACATACCCCACAACGACCGGAGGACGGACGAAGGCCAGAATCCTCGGGGACTTATTAGCAGAGCTAGATTAGACAGGCACACAGGGCCGACGGAAGCGCCCCGCATGTCGGAATACAACTTTAACGTTGATGTTTCAGACATCGTATTCGCCATCAGAAAAATCAGAGACACCAGATGGCCAAGGCCTCAACAATCAGACCCTTCGTAAAGGAACTATAACTTAATGTGCGAATTTCACAACACGCACGGTCACAGGACCTAAGATTGCCGGCAACTCCAGGAAGAAGTAGCCCAACTACTCAGCAAGGGTCAGCTCCGAGAATTCCTCAGCAACCAGGCCAAAAATCAGTTCCGGGAAAGAGAGGCGACTAAGAAGAACGAAACAAATGAGACACAACATGTCATCCACATGATCTTGGGAGGCATCGATGCTCCACAAGAACCCATGATCAGAAGAACAAAAATATCCATCACCAGAGAAAAGCGAACTCGAGGTTACATACTCAAGGACGCACTCACATTCAGCGACGAGGACATTGAGACCTTGTCTCAACCTCACAACGACGCACTGGTAATCTTTATCCTTGTAAATACATTTGAAATTAAACGTGTACTTGTGGATCCAGGTAGCTCAGCCAATATTATCAGGTCGAGGGTGGTAGAGCAGCTCGGACTGCTCGACCAAATCGTACCCGCCTCTCGAGTCCTCGGCGGGTTCAACATGGTGAGCGAAACAACGAAAGGGGAATTCACCCTCCCTGTCAACGTGGCCGGTACAACTCAAAATGCCAAATTCCATGTCATCGAAGGAGACATGAGATACGACACCTTATTCGGGAGGCCATGGATACACCATATGAGAGAAGTACCATCCATACTCCATCAAATGATGAAATTTCTAACAAAGAATGGGATAAAAACCGTCTACAGAGAGCACCATGCAGCAAAAGAGATGTTCGCGGTGCATGATGTGGCACCGACACCGATACCTCCACCACCAAAGGAGCCAAAGGTAAACAAACAATAAAATAGCTATCACAAGCTACATCCTCGGCTAAGTCCGACCGAACGAAGCAAAGGACTATACCGCATCCTCATAACAAGCGATCGAAACATATTAGGGTCCTAAGCGCCGTCAGCACTAAGGTATGATCACCTCCCTTTGTTAGTTACATCTTATACTAACCTGAGTGCAGGTATCCGATCGAAACGGCCGAAGCGCTTTCCAACTTGAAGGCCTTAGGTTTCAAAAGCATGTGGTACACTCTTTTCCTTTGATAGGAGTTTTATCCCAAGAAGGGTTTTACCGGCAAGGTTTTTAACGAGGCAACATCTATATGCTACCTAAGGAAGACTCAACAAGTATTCAAGGATTCTCTTCAATCAACCTCGAATACTGGGGGGCATCCCCCTCGGAAGATCACCTTCTCGGAGAAGCCAAGATATGCTGAACAGGGTCTCGATAGGAAAATAATGTACTGGGACAAACGGTCGAACGAACCGTATCCGTATAGAATAACCGAGCCCCTAACAACGAAAACATGTATACGTGTACCAAGTAATCGAAGAATACATTCCATCAAAGCGTTTCGCGTTTCAAAAGAGTCCTCCATTTTTGTAAAAACAGCTCCAGAGCCAAAAGCATCCCGAACACTCAGGGACGACATCAAAAATTCAATGCCACATGACCTCCGGGTAGGAAACTCCAAACTCATAAGCCCTTGGTGAGGCAACTCCAAGTTTACAAGAACTGGCTCCCGAGTCAGAGAATTTTCGATGACTTGGGGATTGCCGCCAATAGCTACCCCCATCGACTTATCAAAACTCGAAGCTGTATGACCTTCGGGTCGGAGATTCAAACTCGTAAGCACTCAATGAGGCAACATCAAGATCACGAAACGGCCCTAGAGCCAAAAACGTCCCGAACACTGGGGACTGACGTCGAAAAATCAAGACCACATGACCTCCGGGTCAAAAACCATGTTTACAAGTAATGGCTCCCGAGCCAAGAAACTGTTGATGACTCGGGGACTGCTGCCAATCGCCACCCCCATTGACTTATCAAAACTAGAGGCCATAAGACCACACGTGGGCAGCCTCGGTCTCGTAAGACCTATATAAGGCAATAACAATATCTGTAAGACCTCAAGCAACGCATGAACCACACTTGTACCAAGTGACAATATCTATAAGACCTTAAGCAAGGCATGAACCACACTTGTACCAAGTGACCAAAACTGTAAGACCTCAAAGGCATGCAGAAATTTGTAAGCCCTTACAAAAGGCATAATCTCGATCTTAAAGTTAAGGCTATATATCGAACTTGTAAGACTCCTAAAAAGGCATACCCTCAATATAGACGCCGAAGCTACTTCACTCGGGAACTGAAAGGCTCTAGACAAACACAATGACTACGTTAATAAGGTTGTACCAGCCAAACTAACGCGACTCGGGGACGCCCGACCGTCGCTATAAAATCACAGGCCTTCAATTACTTCAAAAAAACTTTGAAAAGAATCGGTTAAACAGGCTACCCTCGATATCAGGCAAAAGAGCTTCAACCATGTCAGCTCCAAACTATAGGCTTTAAGATACTCAGCCACCGAGCCAAACCTCCCGAGGTGCTCGCTCATCGCCATATAACGGCTCACAATCGAGGTTTTTATCAAACCATCGAAGATTCAGGCAAACACAACTTCAAAATCCCTTAAAGATGGAAAAATAAAGCCTACTAAAGGTCGTACCGACCCAATACGTAAGACCCACTGCCGCCAGCCCATACTAGAGGTCGGACCGACTCAATGCGTAAGAGCCACTGTCGCCAGCCCATATAAAAGGTAGTACCGACCCAATGCATAAGATCCACTGCCTCCAGACCATACAAAAGGTCGTATCGACCAAAACGCGTAAGAGCGTAAGGGCCAGCTTTAAATTCAAAAACTTGAGGGTCAAATGAGCTCGAGTCGAAACCCGACTCAAAGACTGAACCCAAAACAGTTAACTAAATATGCCTAAGGGCAAAAGCATAAGAGCTCAAACGCCGGCTTATACTAAAAGGTCGTACAGACCAAAGCGCGTAAGAGCCTACGGGCAAGCCTAAATGGCCATACTATGAATCTAAGGATTCCTTTTAACTCGAAGACCATTTCTTCTGGCCGATGGCTAACAAACATCGAAAGGTACATAAAAAACAAAGTTGAAAGACTTCTTTTTGTACACATATGTGAAAGAATACAAGCTCTATTTACAATGTACTTTGAAGGTGCTATATACAAAATCAGAAAAGGAAAGGCCTAATCTATGTCCCTCTCGGGAACTATGACCCATCGGTCTCTTTCTCATTATCTTCGGCATCGGACAGAAAGAACTTAGCGTCATATTCGTCCGCCTTTGCCTGCTTTATCTCTTCCGAGAGATCAAAGCCCCTAGCATGGATCTCCTCGAGGGTTTCCCTTCGAGATTTGAACTGTGCATACTGTGGGCATGTGATTTTTCCCTATTAAAAATACTCCTATAAAATTAAAGAAATAGATTTTTCCCAATTATTTGCGATTTTATAGGATCTTTGCAGAATTTTTTATTCATTGTTTGCATTTTGTGCACGTTTAATTTTATTAAAATCATGGAAAATCTCCCAAAAAAATGTCAAAAATATCATGCATTGCATTTAGATTTTGTTTTCATATTTTAGGATTAATTAGTTAATTAATTGCTTTATTAAAATGAAAATCACAAGAAAAATATCATTCATTTACATTTTTAGCCTTTACTGCTAAATTAGTAATTTTTTCTTCTTTAATTTAGGATCAACTAATTTTTATAAATATTATAATAGATAATTAGTTTAATTTTATAATTTAAATTAATTTAGGAATTTGATTTAGGATTTTAAATTAAAAAAAAAGAAAAAGGGAATAAGAAAATAAATTGGAAGAAAAGGATTAATTTGAAATTGGGCCAATTTTTATACCCAAATCCGTCCAAAATCCAGCCCAATTGCTTTCAAATACCCAGTCCAATGTCTACCCTACAAAACAACCCTGTTTCATGCCCTTTCATCACAGCCGTTGGATTCATTTGGTCCAACGGCTCGAAACTGATTACCCCCTCCCCTATAAAATTGTCCGAAAGATCCCCCCCCCCCCCAACCCTAGAGATCAATTCCCATTCCCCTCATTTCTAACCTAAACCTAGCCACCCTCAAATGCTCCAAATTCCACACGACCTAAACCCTAGCCGCCGCCCGCCGAAAATTATTTCACGGCGGCGGCCGGTCTCTAAACCACCCCAAAATTACACCATACAATCCTCATCCCCCCTTCTTCCCAAATCAATCATTAGTTTCATTAAATTCCAACCAAATTCACATAATTTCGGATCTGAAACCCCAAAAAAGGGCAAACCCTAATTTCCTTTTGCTTTTCTGATTTTCGTACTTTTCCGACTCGTTTTGACTTAAATCTTACGTTAATAGATTTCTCTCAACAAGAGAAATTTATTAATAATAGTTTTAAGTCATTCCGAGGACATCGGATTCGGACAAGTTCGTCGGAGTCCAGCTAGAATTTGTCAGTTCCCTTCAAGTTCTTTATCATTGTTCTTCTGAGTTAAACAGGGTAAAATCTAACCTCCCCCCCCCCCTTTTCTTTAAGTACCAATTTGATTTCATTACTGATATTCCCATCTTTCATTTGTTGATAGTGTTTTCTTCACTGGTTCTGTTTGCATGATAAAGTAAATTTTAGTTTAACTGCTTATCAGTATTTAGTTCATTTTTATCATGTTTAGGTTAATTATCATCTGTCTTAGGATAGTTTAATTGAATTTAGTTGTTAGTTGACTGGTTTCGCTAGTTTAGTTTGTACAATTTTACTTTGATTTCGGGTTTTGGGTTTGTCAAGGAGGGCCTGATCAATCGAGGCCTAGGTTGTATTGGGTTTGGGCCTGATTTGGGCCATCTGACCTTGACTTGGGTTCGTCTTAGGCCATTTGACCATGACAATTGGCTTGGATTCAAAAGGAAAGTTCTAGAAAGTACCGGCCGTCCAAGATTAGTTTGAAAAAGATGCTGAAATTGGACAGCTGGATATTATTCTCTGTCACAGCAGTTGTACTATCCAAAGAATTAGGGTAGAATATTTTTTTATGCTATTTTTGGATATACACTATATAAAGAAAAGCACTCACTCACTCTCACACACACTCATCAGATTTCAAAACCCTGAAAACACTCTAAAAAGGCTTGAGCTACTGTTTCATTAGTAGTTGGTTCTTTTTTCTTCAGATTTTTGAGTACAAACTTGAGAAAAAAATTCTACGGGATTTCAGGTTTTCTAATTCAAGTTTGGGCTAAGCTGAAGTCGTGTACTGCTTTGATTTGTTGTAGTTTTCCACCTATTTCTTGCTAAAGTTCTTACTCCATTCCATTTCTTTGTTGTATCCAGGTACCTCCATGAACTTTTGAGTGTCAAAATAAAGCTTTAAAGCATGTGCTTAGTCTCTAATGTAATAAGAAGTTTGGGTTATTCAAGATGTTACATCCCAATTTCCTAATGTATGCTGTTTGCAACTTATTTATTTTAGCATCTCTATTTTTAGTTTTCTTTTGTTGTTAGACATTCTGAAATCTGGATATTTTAGGCTATTATTTAGTTACTTGTATGAATGTTCGGGTTAGGTTGGTTGTTTCATGTACTATTTGATAGTCTCAAAAATGTTTAATAGCTATAATAGTACACTTGTTCTTTATTAGGGGCTGCTGGATTCTAGGAGTACTTGTATAGTGATTTGATAGTTCATAACTAATTGTTAGCAATGTTTGTAGCCCGTGACTCTAATTCTAATAATTTTTGTTCTTATAAATTGAAATTAGTTGAAATTGCCTCTCCTAGGCATAGTATGTCATGATTCAAGGATGTTGTTTTTGTTTAATTAATCTAGCTAGTGTCAGTGTTTCATACAGTGATACAACATGTTGATTTTCCAGAATTTAGTATCGTATGTTGTTGTTTGTGTGTTTAAAGCAGTGTGAGTATCATATATGTTAAAAGGGCATTGGTATATTCAGGGCCTTCATTTAGGGCATGGTATCAGCCCAAGTGATACGGTGTGGGCAAGATCAGATTTGATGTGGTCTTGGTTCCTCTTTCCGCTTTTGGGCTTAATCTCGAGCCCAATCCAATGGCAACACTATTCTTTGAGGCTTCGAATCAAGACTAAAGTAATGGGCTTTCTTGTTGGCCCAATGTCCTCCAAAACAAATTAAAGGCTTAGTTCTTTACCCAACGCATAGTTACGATTAATAGCTTTATATTGAATTTCATACATAAACATCCACAGTTTGCTTTAGTGGAATACAATCTTTTGAAATAAATTGGGGTGTGCCATCCACCCATGGCCCTCACATTAATATTATCACTAGTATAGAAAATATGTCACGACCCAAAATCCATCGAGGGTCGTGGTGGCGTCAGACACCGTTGTCAGGCAAGCCAACCAAAATACTTAATTAACTTCCAATTTTTGTATTGTCTAAAATCACTTTTTCTATATACATTAAATAATGAATAATAAAATTTAGAGAAATAACCGCGAAGTCTTTAACAAAACATAACATTTAATAATCCAAAAATCCTCCCAGAACCCGGTGTCACGAGTGCATGAGCAATTTCTAAGAAATAATGTAGTATAACAATCGTTCGGAATACAATATTGGACAAAAATAAATACAAAAAACAGAAAGAGACTCGGTTGGCTGCGGATCGCCTCAAGAAGTGCAGCTCACCTAAGTCTCTGTGTCATCCGTGCTGCTACGCCCAGTAGGCCACTAGAGATGCATATGATTGTGCAACAAAAATGCACAAAAGTGTAGTATGAGTACGAAAATAATGTGTACTCAATGAGTATCCCGTCTAATCTCGAAGAAGTAGAGACGAGATGGTCGACTTCGACACTTACTAGTGGTCCAATAATGATATATTAATAATATGCTAAATCGCAGATTTTTATAAACATGATATAATTCGATAGGTTGAAGCAAATGAACAATTTTTCCTTTATAGGAAATTTCAAAATTCCTTTTTCTCATTTATACAATTATTCTCAAGCCGGAAAGAGGCTATAACAACTTTAATAAGTTTCAAGGCAAGCAATACAAGCATGCGCAAATCATGCTGAGGCGTACGGCCCGCTCCAACATAAAAAAAATTGTGCACTGCCGAGGGTCGAACGACGCGAACCATAAATGCATCTATTACCCCGCTCGTGAACTATCCATGCGACGCGGTCAACATAAATTAAACAATCACCCTGCTCGCGAATCATGCATGCGACGCAGGTACACATAGAAATACATGCTCAGATAGCAAATTAAGAATTTATCAGGGAATATTTATTCAAATAAAAAAAACTTTCTCTTTTAACAATTTAAGAAAAGAAGTTTAATCCTTTTTGAACTTTTTTTATTAATTCGATGTGGTTTAAGCAATTCGAGCTGTCAATAGGTTTACAATCAATCCATGTATAGCATGCTTTTGGGTCCTATACTACCCGGACAGTAGCATAATAGTAGCTACGCACGGACTCTCGTCACCTCGTGCGTACGTAGCCCCCACAAATAGGAGCGCATAACCAATTAATTCACCTATGGGGACAATTCCCTCTTACAAGGTTAGAAAGGAGACGCACCTCGCTCCGAAGATCCATAACCGGCATTCCACGCTCTTCCGATGACTCGAATCGATGCACAGCTCTAAAACTAGCCAATAATTATGTAAACCCATTAATATATGCTAAGGTACTCATTATAATCCAATTTATAACAATTGCTAACCCCGATCGAAAAGTTGACAAAAACGCCCTCGGGCCCACGTGCCCGGAATCCGAAATTTTTCGAAGATAAAGTTTACCCATAGCCTCACGAACTCAAATATATGATTTTGCTAAATTCCATACACAAAATTATGGTCAAAATCCAAGAATACTAGTTTTCTAGGTTTTCCCTCAAACCTCAAGTTTCCTACAATTTTTCAAGTCTAAATCCATATATAAACCTTGTATATACTCAAAACTAGTAGAAATCACTTACCTCATGCTTGGTGATGAAAATTGCACTCCAAAGTTGCTCCAAAATCGGCTCCCATGGAAGAAATGAAGTGAAAATGAGCCAAACTTCGATTTTTAAAGAAACCTCTCTGCCTCCAGCAGTTTCCGCATCTGCGGAAATTTGACTAAACTGAAGTAGTCTGAATCACTGTTTAACTTCTCATGCACCTTCCCGTGCTACCACAACTCAGTTGAGCACATCAGCTCGATCAATTCTGAAGATATTCCCTTTTATTCAAGCAAATAAACCTTAGAGCCCAATTCCAACATCCGGAATTCTATGCCCGACCTGTTTCCAACATAAGATCACCATATCAATCACTACACGCTGTACCCAAACATGGTTGCATAACTTTGCTGAATTCACACCTAGCATCACTTCACTCACCGGACCACAATAACGTTTTCTTATCAACTTAATCAAAATTCCACGAATCTGATGCTCCCATTGCACCCCATGACATACACAGGTCTTACTCTAACTCTTACAATGCCGCAACAATGGAAGAGATGTGCAGAAATTCATAATCAACTATCGAGTCAACCAATCATTGAGTCTATACTTCTGACAAGAAACATTACCTCATTCTGAACCAAATAATGATCTTTGCTCCTTAATATATTTCACGTAATTAGATTGCACTGATACTAAATCCAACAATCTCGTCTCACCCAATACGAACTGCTCAAGCAATAAGCCACCCCGACATGACCAAAAGTCTCATATGATGCCACAATGTGCCAATAGGCTACCAATTAGGATGCGATACAAAAAGGAAAATGAACTCTGAAAAGGAATTTCAATTACCCCGCTCGCGAATCATACATGCGACGCGGGCGCACAGCTAATATGAGCTTCCTTCAGAAAATAGGAAACAGAACACAATAAACAGATATGGGGAACTGTACTGAACATCACAATGTTGCGGCGTGCAACCCGATCCGAGCAATCATAACCATGGCGGCGTGCCACCCGATCCACACAACATAACCATGGCGGCGTGCCACCCGATCCAAATAACATACCCATGGAGGCGTGCCACCCGATCCGCACATGGAACTCACATAAGGAGATGTACATCGAGCTAAATTGCTCATTACAACAAAATATTGAATATCAGTCATAAACATGCTAAGTGTATAATACCATTCCCTGGGGAGACATATAACGCTATAATCCACAAACTCGAGCACAACTGAAGTACGATATTTGATCTGAATCTCAAGAGCCATCCTGCTCATATAACCTCATCTCTATGCGGAACCTCAACACATAAGAAATTCACCAAGACGTCTCACAACTCGCACGACGGAATACATCATTACATGAATAGCTGACAACGAAATAACACCCTAACTCCCTTCCATAAGGAGCATATTGCTGCGATGAACACATCTGGCCTGATATAAGCCCCTGTTCACATTTAAATCAATCCACTGATCTCAAGCCGATTTCTTATTGCACCAACTAGGCTAATAACCTTTCAAAGGTCCATAATAACTCTCCTTTTCTCATATCACATAAGAAAAACCCTCATAACCGGAGCGAACCTCCACAGTCCATAACCCAATAATCAGAGTACCCTCCAGGCATAAATTCTCAAATTAATGATATTACCACAATCCTCATACTTGGTTTAATTAATCAATCAAGTGACTACATGTCACACATATACAATCTTCCTGTGGGACACGCTCTGACAACCTTCCGAAATGAATAACGGGTCCACACATCCAAACCACCGGCCGCACTAACGCTGAAAAGCGATCAAGAATCATTAACCAGGATGCAAAGCCTTTTTCACAAAACACCGATCTCAGGTGACGCTGAAGATAATACCAACTTACCTTCAACACTGAAACTCCTTTCCTGCTCATCCGAGATTGTGACATCCTTGTCCACACCGAGTTGTTACCTTGATCTTTACTTTAAATTCTATACCACTCACTGCACCTAACATGCCAATATACGATAGAACACGCTTTTCATCATAGCTTCGGAACCACTATCGGGCTAACACTTCATCATATAAAAGCTTTTCACTTAACTCACTTCAGGAGAACCATAGCAACACATAGGTGAATTCTCATAACCATAGAACATGAAAATCTCTAAGTAGTGGTCTAATCCACCATAGCCCTTCCGGGACCCACCTCCACGTATCAGGTCACAACAGTAGAATACTTTCTGAATACCACCAACTACGGCGGCCGACAAGCCTCACACGCACCGTCATAATTCACTTGCATAACTCGATCACGCTGAAAGAACTGCTCACTACCAGCAACACACCATACCGACTATGTCTAACCAATCCCTCTTCTTCCAATTTATCCTTAATTGCCATAGAAACAGTGATAACTCCATTCAACACTTAACACACTCCATCCGCACTCATCCCGAGTGACCCTGAATCACGAGACCATGCTATCTCAGATCCCACGAACTATTTCGTACCTCCCAATTGCTACATCGCCAGTCAAAACATCATAGACATTCTGTGCCCCTTCTCATAGGCTGCCATCAAGCTTGATTCTTAACCGTACCTATAGGCTCGAAATCGTTAGGCATCACACCTTATCCTTTGAATTCACTAGGACCGTTGTTGAGAGCCACTCGCTCTGACTTGGCCCCGAATATAATAAACTCCATGAATATTCTATCACATGAATACCCTATTGGTGAAGCACCTGGCAGAATCACTTCCCTTGGAGCCCGCATCTTTACAAAGCACAATCCTGAATCCTTCCCCAAGTCTGAACATGAGCCAATAAGGTCAACCATAGCACCCTATAACAATTACTTTTCTCAAATTACCACTTATATTCTTTTCCCGTAGCCGAAATAACCCAGAAATATGCTAACAACCAGAAAACTTCGCAAGTGGTTAACCATGCAACCCAATCATAGGCGGTGGGACTCTCCCACTTAGCTTGAAGCCACTATTACACAACTCTGGAACTCACCGGGATTCCTTATCTCTTATTGACATAACCTTGCGCAATCAACCGCCTAAATTCTCGGATTCTTTCTGTAAAACCCCCCTTTTTTTTATACTCTGAATCATCAACCACATTCGCACGACCGATCTCTTTGCTTCATATTAGCCCATACTTCCAATTAAACCCGTAGACTTCAATCGCCAGCCACTAAAATCCCAAATCATTCCAAACTCTCCTTAAGGTGCGTAATCATCCTACCACCAAGCCTATATGCAACATCCGCCACTCTCCCACTTTGGGCAAACTCACTTCTTTAATCAACTACTTGACCTTTGCTTCATACACCTGGCCTTCTAGGAATTTTAGCCACCGTCTGACACTTTCCACACATCTTTCCTCATCCTTTGCTACTCAGTTGTTGCCTTAATTAAAATCTATCTTCATGGAACTTGAACCCACAATTGTTGCTAACATTACACCTTTCGAAAAATCATCCTTCTCATACCATTGACATTAGAAACACTTATTCGACCCTGAACTACCGCGCCCTGCGATATCTGACAGCCGCATTTCCGATACTATTTCATAATAGCTTGCTCCAAAGGCGAATTGTAGAAGATCGCAACACCGGCGAACTTAGTGCATTCAATTAGGACAACGACATCCCCTCATAGAAGAAAGCTCCACCACTCTCGCATGTACCAAGTCTCATTACTCTACCATCCCAAATCTGCACATTCTTAGCCCGATTGCCTTTCCCCTGCCGGAAATAAAATACTGAATCTCTAGATTATGCACTGAGTAAACCTCCCTTCAAGTCATTCACTGCCCCGACACGTGGGCAACATCCTATCATCATATCAATACTGTGGAACAATCGCTCATAAGCATCATGGCAACCTGTGCCTAGCCTCAGAGCCCTCAGAAGTACCGTTATTGGGCTGAAATAATAAAATATCCTTCCACAAGGCGACGATAATAGCTCAGACGACTTTACGGGGAGAAACATCTCGCACCATATTCGTAATATCATTACAGTTCTTCAATCCTCGATGAATAGCAAGCGCTTTGCGTCACATAAGATTGAGTAGGAAAGAAACAAAGGCATAAGCCTCAAAGGAATCAAATCGCACGATGAGGAATCAAGAAGGGAAGTACTCCTAACAGTCCTGCAGCCTCCCGAGGATAAGTACTGACGTCTCCGTACCGATTCGCGAGACTCTACTAGACTTGCTCATGACTCGTGAGACCCTAGGAACCTAGTGCTCTGATACCATGTTGTCACGACCCAAAATCCACCGAGGGTCGTGGTGGTGCCAGACACCGCTGTCAGGCAAGCCAACCAAAATACTTAATTAACTTCCAATTTCTGTATTGTCTAAAATCACTTTTTCTTTATACATTAAATAATGAATAATAAAATTTACAGAAATAACCGCAAAGTCTTTAACAAAACATAACATTTAATAATCCAAAAATCCTCCCAGAACCCGGTGTCACGAGTGCATGAGCAATTTCTAAGAAATAATGTAATACAACAATCGTCCGGAATACAATATTGGACAGAAAGAAATACAGAAAACTGAAAGAGACTCTGCTGGTTGCGGATCGCCTCAAGAAGTGCAGCTCATCTAAGTCTCCGTGTCATCCGTGCTGCTACGCCCAGTAGGCCACTAGAGATGCATATGATTGTGCAACAAAAATGCACAGAAGTGTAGTATGAGTACGAAAACAATGTGTACTCAATGAGTATCCCTTCTAATCTCAAAGAAGTAGAGACGAGATGGTCGACTTCGACACTTACTAGTGGTCCAATAATGATATATTAATAATATGCTAAATCGCGGATTTTTATAAACATGATATAATTCGATAGGTTGAAGCAAATGAACAATTTTTCCTTTATAGGAAATTTCCAAATTCCTTTTTATCATTTATACAATTATTCTCAAGCCGGAAAGAGGCTATAACAACTTTAATAAGTTTCAAGGCAAGCAATACAAGCATGCGCAAATCATGCCGAGGCGTACGGCCCGCTCCAACATAAAAAAAATTGTGCACTGCCGAGGGTCGAACGGCGCGAACCATAGATGCATCTATTACCCCGCTCGCGAACTATCCATGCGACGCGGTCAACATAAATTAAACAATCACCCTGCTCGCGAATCATGCATGCGACGCAGGTACACATAGAAATACATGCTCAGATAGCAAATTAAGAATTTATCAGGGAATATTTATTCAAATAAAAGCCACTTTCTCTTTTAACAATTTAAGAAAAGAAGTTTAATCCTTTTTGAACTTTTTTTATTAATTCGATGTGGTTTAAGCAATTCGAGCTGTCAATAGGTTTACAATCAATCCAAGTATAGCATGCTTTTGGGTCCTATACTACCCGGACAGTAGCATAATAGTAGCTACGCACGGACTCTCGTCACCTCGTGCGTACGTAGCCCCCACAAATAGGAGCACATAACCAATTAATTCACCTATGGGGACAAGTCCCTCTTACAAGGTTAGAAAGGAGCCTCACCTCGCTCCGAAGATCCATAACCGGCATTCCACGCTCTTCCAAAGACTCGAATCGATGCACAGCTCTAAAACTAGCCAATAATTATGTAAACCCATTAATATATGCTAAGGTACTCATTATAATCCAATTTATAACAATTCCTAACCCCGATCGAAAAGTTGACAAAAACGCCCTCGGGCCCACGTGCCCGAAATCCGAAATTTTTCGAAGATAAAGTTTACCCATAGCCTCACGGACTCAAATATATGATTTCTCTAAATTCCATACACAAAATCGTGGTCAAAATCCAAGAATACTAGTTTTCTAGGTTTTCCCTCAAACCTCAAGTTTCCTACAATTTTTTAAGTCTAAATCCATATATTAACCTTGTATATACTCAAAACTAGTAGAAATCACTTACCTCATGCTTGGTGATGAAAATTGCACTCCAAAGTTGCTCCAAAATCGGCTCCCATGGAAGAAATGAAGTGAAAATGAGCCAAACTTCGATTTTTAAAGAAAGCTCTCTGCCTCCAGCAGTTTCCGCATCTGCGGAAATTTGACCGCATCTACGGTTATGACAGCAACCAGCACTTTTCTCAATACGGAAATGAGTATAACTCCCTCATACGATCTCCAAATTCGACGATTCTTTTTTCTATGGCTCCGAAATTACGATACGGATCTAATGGCTCAATAAAAACTTAATTTGGAGCTCATTTGCTTAATATGGCACCCCTTTATGACCAAAGAAACGACGTTGAAACATCAAATAAGAGCGCGATACAACCCGAAACACACCCGAGGCCCCCGGGACCCCGACCAATCACACCAACCAGTCCCAAAACACATTACGGACTTGCTCGAGGCCTCAAATCACATCAAACAACGCTAAAATCATGAATCAACCCCCAATCCAAGCTTTATGAACTTTAGAACTTCCAACTTCTACTTTCGATGCTTAAACCTATCAAATCACGTCCGATTGACCTCAAATTTTGCACAAAAGTCATATTCGACATTACGGACCTACTCCAACATTTGGAATCGGATTCCGACCCCAATATCAAAAATTTCACTTCCGGTCAAACTTCTCAAAAACCTTTAAATTTCTATCTTTAGCCAAATGGCTCCAAAATGACCTACGGACCTCCGAATTCTCTTCCGATCGCGCTCCCAACTCCAGAATCACCATACGGAGCTGCTCCAAGACTCGGAATCCCAAATGGACATCGATATCACTAAAATTCACATCAACCCAAACTTATGAAATTTCTTTCAAAATGCTACTTTCCATAACAGGCGCCAAAACGCTCCCTGGTCATCCAAAACCCGATCCGGGCATACGCCCAAGTCCGAAATCATCATACGAACCTGCTGGAACCTTCAGATCCCGATTCCGAGGTCGTTTACTCAAAATTTCAATCCTAGTTAATTCTTTCAACTTTAAGCTTCTGAAATGAGAATTCTCTTTCCTAATCAACTCTGAACTTCCCGAAACATAATTCCGACCACGCGTACAAGTCATAATACCTGAAATGAAGTTGCTCATGGCCTCAGACTGCTGAACAATGCGCTAGAGCTCAAAACGATCGGTCGGGTCGTTACAAAACACTTTGAACATTCGTAGTTTGCTTTAGGCGTGTTTGTAAATAAAATTATCATAGCTACGGGTACGGTTCCCGTGACGTAGTTGTGATATATAATTTCCAAATTCGGGGGTACATTTATGTGACTCGGCCAAAACTTCTAATAATATTATTAAATAAAACATGTTGTAGATCGTGGGTACGATTCCCGTGACACAATCCGCAAAGAATACCAAACAAACAAGTGTACGGCAATTGTAACTTGTTCCAAAATAATTCCATAAATAGTTAAAAGTGGTTATAAAGCTAAAATGCACAATAGGTTTAAAACGTGTAGTATTTAAGCGACCGTGCTAGAACCACGGAACCCAGGAATGCCTAACGCCTTCTCCCGGGTTAACAGAGTTCCTTATCTAGAATTTCTGGTTTCGTAGACTTTTAAATAAAGTCAAAATTTCCTCGATTTGGGATTTAAGATAAACAGGTGACTTGGGATACCATAATAAATTATCCCAAGTGGCGACTTCAAATAAATAAAAATAATTCCATTTCGATTTATGTCACTTTAATTGGAAAAACTCCGTTATATCCGCCCCTCGGATGGTAAAAAGGAGGTGTGACAACTCTGGCGACTCTGCTGGGGATAAAAACCCAGAACTTCCGGTTCAGGGTTCAAGAATTCGAGCTTAGAATAACTTTTATATTTGGCTTTTATTTATTATCTGATTTTTATTACATGTTTGGGCCTAATGCGCTAAATGTCGCTTTTTACCGCTTTGATATTATTTGAACTGTATATAAACTACAACGAAACCCCTCTCTTCTAATCTTCTGGGAAGTGCAAGTTGGCGTGGCTTCTTTTCTGTTAGTGTCATATCCTAATTTAGAATGAGGATCGGATCAGTTACAAAGTCGGATGACCTTTTGGTTCCCGGTACGTAGCCCCCCCTCGGCTCGAGTTGTCCGCTCGGGTAAGCCAGATCTAGAACAATACACCCAGGTTTTAAACCTAGAATAACACAGCCTCATGCCGGATCCCTAGTAGGAACGCTTGTTTGCATCATGTGCATTTTACTTTGGGAACTCAACACAGGGGTTGGGTCCGTCTAGGACAGGTGTACCCAAATTAAAAAGACCATCGTGATGCATCTTACGTGCTACTTGCATCTGTTTGTTTCGATTTTCATGTTGACCGACTTCTAGAATAGGGAAAGAAAATCAAAAAAAAAAGAAGAGTGAGGTAGGATAGAAAAACACCCGATTCTGAAAATCCAGGTATTCACAATCCTGAAATTCTAAAGAAAAAAAAAGAAAAAGAAAAGTCATTTTCAAAACGAGCCAAAATTTTCAAGTGCCATGCTTCCATGTTCCGTCAAAACTGACCAAACTATGCGGGTCTAATTCTCACCGAATGTGAGATACTCCGGCGTCACTTTTAAAATATCCAAAATATTTTCCTTTATTTCCTTCTTTAGAAGCATTTCCTTATAAAATTCAAAAAAATAGATTTTTAAACTCAAAAAAATTAGTTTCCTTTTCATACGGGAAAAAAAGAAATAAAAATAAAAATCAATCAAAAATCAAACTTCAAACTACGGGTTTCCTTCATTTTGAATTATTTTTCCCAAAAAAAATCCAAAAAAGATCATAAACAAAAGTCCAAAAATACTCTTTTCATCTTTAGAAGTCTTTCTTTTGTAAATGTCCATAAAAAATGAAAAATAAAAGTCCAAAAATATTTTCGCTTTCCCTTAAAAGTACTTTCGAAAATTAAAAAAAGAAAAAAAAAAGAGAAACTCAGAAATCCGAATTGTTTTCTTAAAAGTCCTTTCGAAAATCCACAAGTCAAAATCCAAAAAAAAATATCTGTAAATAAAATAAATAAATAAAAAAACTCAGAAATCCTAAATATTTTCTTAAAAGTCCCTATTTCGAAAATTAAGAGGCAACATCTGAAATCCAAAATATATTTCTCTCTTCTTTAGAAAAAGAGAAAACAAATGGAAATTCAAACAAAAATATTTTCCTTTTACTTTGAAATTCCCAAAGTTCAAATCAAAAGAAAAGGAATTTTTAGAAGCCTTTCTTTCAAAAAAATAAAATAAAATAAAAATCAAAAATCCAAAAAATATATATTCCCTTTTTTTTTAAAGCATTTCTTTCGAAATTCCAAATAAAAAAATCAAATAGAATATGTTTTTCTTTTTCATAAAGCTTTCATGGTTTGAGTTTTATAAAAAGTAAACGAAAAAAAGAGTTAGTTTATTTACTCGATTCTCGATCTTCCCGAAATACGCAAGATCTGATTCATGCGGCGTGATGATACGTAGACAATCCCCATCGGATTCAATCATAGCCATAAATTAATTGACTGAAAAATAAACTGGAAAAAAAGAGAAAGAAAAATTGAGTGAAAAAAAAAGGAAAAGTTAAGAGTGAAAAAAAAGAGAAAAAACAAAGAGAGTGACAAAAAAGAGAGAGAGAAAAAGCGAGTACCAAAATAGAAGAGCGGCAGAAACAAAACAAAAATTAAGAGTGATTAGAGAGAAGCAAAAATGAAGAAAAGAGGTACAGAGTGAAAATGGTTAGTTAAGGCCGGGATGAAACATGCAACCTTTCAAACACATGGTAGAAACGTTTAACTGTTTAGGTGCATTGCATCCAAATGTGCGATTTCCTATCTGTTAAGCGTCTCAAAACTAACAAGGTTGTTGGGTGTGCAAACTAGCCAGGTTTTGGTGGTTGGTTTTGTTGGTAGTCTAGCCTCCCCTCCTTCACGAGATCCAAAGGCACAGATGGCCTCCGCAAGCAATCTACTAATCATCAGTCATAAGGATAGCCCGGCATCGGCTATTCTGCAGCTAGAATCAGCAGCTACTGAAGAGAATAGGATGTTGCGTCTCCACATATTGGAAATGTGGGACGCCCGGTCTAATGGTAGGGAACCGCCAAGTGCAATCCCTGGGTTCCCTGAGTTGATCCCCAGGTGAAGTGAGGTTACCAACGCCCCTATGCCCAACCCGCTCATCCCATGCGGGCATCCTCCAATGTTGTCCAATGTTCCTGGCATGCCTTCTATGGTTCGCTCCCAGGCTCCAGTTTCCAGGGCACCTCCAATATTTTTCTCTGCAGCACTAGTCTGCACCATAGCACAACAAACTTTACCACGGTCGTATATTGAGCCTCCAGTGTTCGCCTTTCAGGGTCCACAACTTCAATTAGAAATAACATATGTGACCCCATATTCTTTCACTCAACCTCCGCAATATGATCCCTCGGTGGAGCAAGAAAAGGTTGTTAAAAATCCTGAGCAAGACGAAATGGCTCGGAAGATGAAGAGCCTGGAACAAAGCCTGAAAAACATGCAAGGTCTGAGTGGCCAAAAGAGTGTCTCATACTCTGACCTCTGTATGTTTCCCCATGTCCACTTGCCAGCTGGCTTCAAGATGCCAAAATTTGAAAAGTACGACGGGCACGGAGACCCGGTCGCTCATCTGAAACAATATTGTAACCAGCTAAGGGGTGCTGGTGGAAAAGAGGAGCTGCTAATGGCCTATTTTGGGGAAAGCCTCACCGGAGTCGCTTCTGAGTGGTATATGGACCAAGACATCTCCCATTGGCACATATGGGATGACCTGGCCCGGGATTTTGTCAGACAGTTCCAGTACAATGTGGACATAGCTCCGGACAGAAATTCTTTGTCCAACTTCAAAAAGAAATCTTTGGAAAGCTTCTGCGAATATGCTGTCCAATAGCGCGAGCAAGCTGCCAGGGTAAAGCCTCCAATAGACGAAATTGAAATGGTCACAGTCTTTCTACAGGCCCAAGAGGCGGACTACTTCCAGAATATGATGTCCGTTATGGGTAAGCCGTTCGCTGAGGCTATCAAAATTAGGGAAATGGTTGAAACGGTTTAAAAACAGGTCGAATCTTGAGTCATGTTGCTTTTAAGGCCACATCACAGGCTGCTCAGAATGGTTCGGAGGGTTTGATGAACAACATTGGAAGTGAAGAGGGAGCCATGATGACTTCAAGCTCGAGGGGGGCCCGCGGATCATTCAACCAATAATATGTGCCTCCTATGGTCCCACCACACTATTATCCCCTTCAAGATGATGCTTATGCCGTGGCACCGCCTCCCTATAAGGTGATGAGCGTGCCACCTTACACGCGGCCACAAAATTATCCACAAAATCGAGCTCTACCTCCCAGAAATCCCCATCCTTACCAAGCTCCATATAATCCTTAACCAAATGATCCCCAATACAATCCTCTCTCAAGAGAGCCTTTAGGAAAAGAATCAGTTCACCCCTATTGGCGAATTGTATTCAAGCTTGTTCCAAAAGCTAATCAGGCTAAATCTATTGCAGCAGTGGCCCCGAACCCCGAGTCCCCAATGCACCGAGCTGATGCTAGATGTGAATGCCACTCTGGAGCAGTGGGACACAGTGCAGAGGATTGTTGGACCCTCAAAAGGGCAGTTGAAGATTTGATTGAAGCTAAAAGAATTATTTTTCGGGACGAAGAAGCTCCTGAAGTGATGAACAATCTGTTGCTTGCCCACAATATCGGGCCAATATTCGGAATGATTTGTGAAGATGAGGAATTTGATCCGGCACTGAAGGCCATTGCAACCATTGCCGTGACAGAAGAAAAGCCAAAAAATGGTCGCCAAGCATGAAAGTTCCCTATCAGACGGGAGTCCTAGTAGCCAGTCTTGCAATCCTTTCTGTGTCCGGAATATCTCAGGGTGTGATCCGGATGTTTTACTTTATTATCTTACTTTCCGATGTAAACCCTTCTATCTTCAAAAATTGAAAAGAAATCAAATAATCAAAAATCAAATGAAATTAATATTTCATTGTCCAGGAATGTCTCTATTCTTAATTTCACTTTTCTTATTCTCTTTCTAGTTCTTTTAAATGCAGATTTCAATAACATGACATGCTTGCGGACTTCATGCCCAGATCCTGAAACGCTGTCAGACCTCGAAATAATGAATCAAGAATTAGATCACAATGGAGATAAGTTTAATTAAATAAAACAAAGAGTTGGGACAGCTGAAGGAAAATTGGTTCCAAATTGAAAAGGTCCATACATGATAACGAGAGTACTGCCAAAAGAGAGCATTGTACTTGGGACACATCGAAGAAATGTCCATGAAACAACTTTCAATTTAAATGCAGACAAAGGTACTATGTTGGATCTTCTATACAACATTAACGTTCTCCAGTTGGATGAAGAAGGCTTTATTTCTCACTATCCAAGCACTATCAACCCTTTGCAAACCTTTTGAGCCGGTTATTTTTCTTTGATTACCCTCTTTGGAAAATGAAAGTGTTAATGAAAAAAATGAAAAATTGAAAAAATTGAAATGAAAAAAAAAATGAAAAAAGAAGATAAAGAAAAATATAAAAAAAAAGAAGAAGAAAAGGGCAAAAGAAAATGAAATGAAAAATGAAAAAAAAGGGAAAGGAAAAATAAAGAGAAAACAAAACAGAAAGAAAAGAAAAACCAAAGAAAATAAAAAATATCAAAAAAAAAACAAAGTTCCCTGAACTACGTTCGACTTGATTCCGAAGGATACGTAGGAAGCCTCTCTCTGGGGTTCGGTCACACCAAAACAAAAATCCAGATTCCCCTAAAAGTGAAATTGGGGCAGATATTATAATGGTTCGGCGATGATCCCGCCTGAATGGTTCCAAACCTATAATTCAGTCCAAATTGTCTTTACCCAACTCCTTTCAAGTCCTTCCGATCAATCGGTGAGAATGTTCAAGGATCAGAGAATACATCTACTTGGATCCGAGACAATCAAAATGAGAGAGTCTTATTGGATAAAACTCACACGGGCGCCGTGAGGCGACAATAAATAGAGAAATGGAAAATGAGAGAGTCTTGTTAGTGAAAATTCGCAAAGAGCACTATAAGGCGATGGTGAGTAGAGAAATGAGAGAGGTCAGCTGGTGAAAACCCGCAAAAGGCGCCACTGATCGAAAAGAGGTTCCTCACAACCATCGGCATCAACAGAGTCTTAGCAAGGTTTCTCGATTTTGAGGCAAACGTTGTGATGAATTTCTGAGAGTCGGACAGTTTACACAAATTAGGCATCCAGTCCAAAAGGCATGTCATGTTCATTGATGTCCGCATGTACTCCAGATAAGTCCTTCTTTCCTTTCCCCAAAAGGGATACCACTCGTCTAAGTTTATTTGTCCATTCCATTGTCTGTTTTCTTTTGAATCCCGTTCGGTCTAACTCTGTTCCAAAACGGAGGAAAAGAAGAGATAGCAAGACTGATATATCGGGTTTTTGTCTGATACAAGCTAATACACAAGAAGGCACCCAGCCTCGGCAAGGACATCAAGTCGACTTCGACCGGCCATGTTGGCTGATGTTTTGAAATAGAAAACTCTTGGAAGGAGAAAATCAAATTGAAGTGCCTATAAAGGCAAATGAAGTTGAAAAGGTTGAGTCCTATGAGGCTAATCGTCTGGTCAAAGATTTGAAAAAAAAACCAGGTACCCCAAATGCTTTGAAATTGAAGCTGGAAGAAAGAAGCCAGAAATAAAAGGCCTACGAAGGCGAAATAAAGTTGGAAAAAGTGAAGTCCCACGCGACTAGCCGTTGCAGCAAGTTTGAGGAGCCAAAAAGTTCCCCAATGCTCCGAAGTCAAAAATTGGAAAAAAAAAGGGTCAGAAGTGAAAGGCCTGCAAATGCAAAGTAAAGTGGAAAAGGTTGAGTTCCACGTGACCAACCGTCATGGCAAAGTCTGGAAAAGCTAGAGGTTCTCCAGGGTCAGAAATGCAATCGGTATTCAGGAAACAACCAATTGCAGATGAACAGGGCCGAGAACAAGCGATTGAAATAATCAAGGCCACAAAACCAACCACCATTGCAAACTTACAAATTGTTCTTTGTTGAAAAACGGGAAACAAGCGCAATCCAAAGCAACCTTGCAAGAAGTGGGTGCAACAAAAAAGAAACTGCGCAAGGGCTAGAAACAGCTTTGTAGCAACAACCCAAAAAGGGAAGTCTCCTCCAAAATTCTTTCCCACATTTACTCATTCTCTGAAATAAACAAAAAAAAATAAAATAAAATAAAATAATAAGTAAAAAAATGATGTTGAAATAAAATGAAAAGAAAGAAAAGAAGAAAAATTCAAAATCATGGTAGTATAGAGTCTCCAATCCCTAGCTGATGCCAGCATAACCTGGTAATCTTTTGCAACAAAGGGTCCCACTCCCTAGCTGATACCAGCATAACCTGGTAATCTCTTCTAACATAGGGTCCCACTCCCTAGCTGATGCCAGCATAACCTGGTAATCTTTTCCAACATAGGGTCCCACCCCCTAGCTGATGCCAGCATAACCTGGTAATCTTTTCCAACATAGGGTCCCCACTCCCTAGTTGATCCCGGCATAACCCGAGGACCTTTCCGGCATAACCCGATGACTTTCCCGGGATAACTCGAGGATCTTTTTGGCATAACCCGATGACTTTCCCGGCATAACCCGAGGACCTTTCCGGCATAACCCGATGACTTTCCTGGCATAACCCGAGGACCCTTTCCGGCATAACCCGATGACTTTCCCGACATCACCCGAGGACCTTTCCGGCATAACCCGATGACTTTCCCAGCATAACCCGAGGACCTTTCGAGCATAACCTGTTGACTTTCCCGGCATAACCTGAGGACCCTTTCCGGCATAACCCGATGACTTTACGGGTATAACCCGAGGACCTTTCCGGCATAACCCGATGACCTTCCCCGGCATAACCCGAGGTCCTTTTCCGGCATAACCCGATGACTTTCCCGGCACAACCCGAGGACCTTTTCCGGCATAATCGGATGACTTCCCCGGCATAACCCGAGGACCTTTTTCGGCAAAACCCGATGACTTTTCCAGCATAACCCGAGGACTTTTTCCAGCATAACCCGATGACTTTCCCGGCATAACCCGAGGACCTTTTTTGGTATAACCCGATGACTTTCCCAGCATAACCCGAGGACCTTTTCTGGCATAACCCGATGACTTCCCCGGCATAACCCGAGGACATATTCCGGCATAACCCGATGACTTTCCAGGAATAACTCGAGGACCTTTCTGACATAACTTGGTCATTTTTCCAGCATACCCTGGTAATCTTTTCCGACATAGGGGCCCACTCCCTAGTTGATGCCAGCATAACCTGGTAATCTTTCCAACTTAGGGCCTCCGATCGCTATTTGATTTCATTTTAGATATAGGGTCTCCACTCCGTAGTCTCTTTTTCTCAAGGATACGCAATCCTGATTTTACTGCTTTCAATAAAGAAATAGTTTAGATTTTGTTGCAATAATTCACGAAATTTTCATAGTGAAAACTCGGGCAGAAAATTTTGTTTGTTTGTTTGTTTTGGTGCCTGAACAGGTTTCTACCACAAGTCACAAGGCTTGAGATGACCAAAAGAAGAAGTCTCAATCCAAATAAAAGAAAAGAAAAACAAGAAAAGAAGTTGAACTCTAAGTGTGGAAGCGGAGAAAAGATGCGGACTACTCAAGATATGATTGAAGTCACAAGCTTTGCATGTCCCGCCTTGATCCAAAAAGCTGAAGAAGAATGAACCAGCGGTTTCAGTTAACGAGCATCAAGATTCAGATCAAAGTCTGCAGAAAGAACCAGCCAAGACTCAAGATCAAGCTTTAGAAGGTTTATAGATAGGAATCTTATAGCTCGTAGTTGATAGGCTTAGCTAGTTTAGCTTTTCTTCTTTCATTTTGGTGTAATAAAGAGCTCAGCAAGCACAAACAGCAGCGACAGCAGTGAAATCACAGTTTCTCGGTAGTCCTAGCTACCAAAACTTTCAGAACTACACTGACCTGATTCCTTTATAGCCAAGGATATGTAGGTAACCTCCGAAGCAAGGTTTGGTCAGACTTTTTCCAAAAACAAAATTCCCATGGAGTTTCAAACGGGCAAATATCGCTCGTAATTGCTCATTTTATCTTTGCCCGAAAACTCTTTGTGTTTTCGAGCGAAGAGGGGAAGCTGTGAGCATGTGATTTTTGCCTATTCAAAATACTCCTATAAAATTAAAGAAATAGATTTTTCCCAATTATTTGCGATTTTATAGGCTCTTTGCAGAATTTTTTATTAATTGTTTGCATTTTGTGCACGTTTAATTTTATTAAAATCGGAAAATCACCCAAAATAATGTCAAAAACATCATGCATTGCATTTAGATTTTGTTTTCATATTTTAGGTTTAGTTAATTAACTACTTTATTAAAATGAAAATCACAAAAAAAATATCATTCATTTACATTTTTAACCTTTAATGCCAAATTAGTAATTTTCTCTTCTTTAATTTAGGATCAACTAATTTTTGTAAATATTATAATAGATAATTAGTTTAATTTTATAATTTAGATTAATTTAGGATTTTGATTTAGGATTTTTAAATAAAAAAAAAGAAAAAGAAAAACAAAGAAAAAGGGAATAAGGAAAGAAATTGGGAAAAAGGGATTAATTTGAAATTGGGCCAATTTTTATGCCCAAATCCGTCCAAAATCCAGCCCAATTCCTTTCAAATACCCGGTCCAATCCCTACCCAACAAAATGACCCTGTTTCACGCCCTTTCATTCGGCTCGGAACTGATTACCCCCTCCACTATAAAACTGTCTGAAACCCCCCTAACCCTAGAGATCAATTCCATTCCCCCCGTTTCTAACCTAAACCTAGACGCCCTCAAACGCTTCCAATTCCACACGGCCTAAACCCTAGCTGCCGCCCACCAGAAATTATTTTACGGCGGCGGCCGATCTCCAAACCACCGCAAAATTACACCATGCAATCCTCATCCCCCCTTCTTCCCAAATCCATCATTAGTTTTCATTGAATCCCAGCCAAATTCACATAATTTTGGATCTGAAACCCCAAAAAAGGGTAAACCCTAATTTCCTTTTCCTTTTTTGATTTTTGTACTTTTCTGACTCGTTTTGACCTAAATCTTATGTTAATAGATTGCTCTCAACAAGAGCAATCAATTGACGATAGTCTTAAGTCATTCCGAGGATATCGAATTCGGACAAGTTCGCCGGAGTCCAGCAAGAATTCGTCAGTCCCCTTCAAATTCTTTATCATTATTCTTCTGAATTAAACAGGGTAAAATCTCACCTCCCCCCCCCCCCCTTTTCTTTAAGTACCAATTTGATTTCATCACTGATATTCCCATATTTCGTTTGTTGATTGTGTTTTCTTCACTGGTTCTGTTTGCATGATAAAGTAAATTTTAGTTTAATTGCTTATCAGTATTTAGTTCATTTTTCGCATGTTTAGGTTAATTATAATCTGTCTTAGGATAGTTTAGTTGAATTTAGTTGTTAGTTGACTGGTTTTGCTAGTTTAGTTTGTACAATTTTACTTTGATTTTGGGTTTTGGGTTTGTCAAGGAGGGCGTGATCAATCGAGGCCTAGGTTGTATTGGGTTTGGGCCTGATTTGGGCCATCTGACCCTGACTTGGGTTTGTCTTAGGCCATTTGGCCATGACAATTGGCCTGGACTTAAGAGGAAAGTTCTAGGAAGTACCAGCTGTCCAAGATTACTTTGAAAAAGATGCTGAAAATGGACAGCTGGATATTATTCTCTGTCATAGGAGCTGTACTATCCAAAGAATTAGGATAGAGTATTTTTTGATGTTATTTTTAGATATACACTATATAAAGAAAAGCACTCACTCACTCTCGCACACACTCATCAGATTTCAAAACCCTAAAAACACTCTAAAAAGGCTTCAGCTACTGTTTCATTAGTAGCTGGTTCTATTTTCTTCAGATTTTTGAGTACAAACTTGAGAAATACTTTCTATGGGATTTTTGGTTTTCTGATTCAAGTCTGGGCTAAGCTGAATTTGTGTACTGCTTTGATTTGCTATTGTTTTCCACCTATTTCTTGCTAAAGTTCTTACTCCATTCCATTTCTTTGTTGTATCCAGGTACCTCCATGACCTTTTGAGTGTCAAAATGAAGCTTTAAAGCATGTGCTTAGTCTCTAATGTAATAAGAAGTTTGGGTTATTCAAGATGTTACATCCCAGTTTCCTGATGTATTTTGTTTGCAACTTATTTATTTTAGCATTTCTAGTTTTATTTTTCTTTCGTTGTTAAACATTCTGAAATCTAGATATTTTAGGCTATTATTTAGTTACTTGCTTGAACGTTCAGGTTAGTTTGGTTGTACCATGTACTGTTTGATAGTCTCAATAATGTTTAATAGCCATAATAGTACACATGTTCTTTATTAGGGGCTGCTGGATTCTAGGAGTACTTGTATAGTGATTTGATAGTTCATAACTAATTGTTAGCAATGTTTGTAGCCTGTGACTCTAATTCTAGTAGTTTTTGTTCTTAAAAATTGAAATTAGTTGAAATTCCTTCTCCTAGACATAGTATGTCATGATTCAAGGATGTTGTTTTTGTTTAATTAATCTAGCTAGTGTCAATGTTTCATACAGTGATTCAGCATGTTGATTTTCCAGAATTTAGTATCGTATTTTGTTGTTTGTGTGTTTAAAGCAGTGTGAGTATCAGATATGTTAAAAGGGCATTGGTATATTCAGGGCCTTCACATTGAGACTAGTATCAGCCCAAGTGATACGGTGTGGGCAAGATTAAATTTGATGTGGTCTTGGTTCCTCTTTCCGCTATTGGGCTTAATTTCGAGCCCAATCCAATGGCAACACTATTCTTTGAGGCTTCGAATCAAGACTAAAGTAATGGGCTTGCTTGTTGGCCCAATGTCTCCAAAACAAATTAAAGGCTTAGCTCTTTACCCAACGCATAGTTACAATTAATAGCTTTTTATTGAATTTCAAACATAAACATCCACAGTTTGCTTTAGTGGAGTACAATCTTTTGAAATAAATTGGGGTGTGCCATCCACAAATGAAATCCATAACCCATGGCCCTCACATTAATATCATCACTAGTATAGAAAACACTTTGAACATTCGTAGTTTGCTTTAGGTGCATTTGTAAATAAAATTATCATTGCTACGGGTACGGTTCCCGTGACGTATTTGTGATACATAATTTCCAAATGCGGGGGTACATTTATGTGACCCGGCCACAACTTCTAATAATGTTAATAAATTAAACATGTTGTAGAACGTGGGTACGGTTCTCGTGACACAATCCGCAATGCGTATCAAACAAAAAAGTGTACCACAATCGTAACTTTTTCCAAAATAATTCCATAAATAGTTAAAATCGGTTATAAAGCTAAAATTCACAATAGGTTTAAAACGTGTGGTAAATCAGAATAATAGGCCAATTATTAATAGTTTAAGCGACCGTGCTAGAACCACGAAACCCGGGAATGCCTAACACCTTCTCCCGGGTTAACAAAATTCTTTATCTAGAGTTTTTGGTTTCGCAGACTTTTAAATAAAGTTGAAATTTCCTCGATTTGGGATTTAAAATAAGCCGGTGACTTGGGACACCATAATAAATTATCCCAAGTGGTGACTCTAAATAAATAAAAATAATTCCATTTCGAATTATGTCACTTTAATTGGAAAAACTCCCTTATATCCGCCCCTCGGTTGGTAAAAAGGTGGTGTGACACATACTCCAAGCTTCTGTTCTCACGGTCGAGAGCCCTTCTCAGCTCAGCTCGAGCATCGACAATGTCCTTCAAATAGACCGCCACTTTCTTGTCAGCCTTAGTTCGACTCATTACGGTTTCGGCCCGGGCATCCACGATCTCTACCTTCATCTTTAAAATTTCTGATTTGAGCCTTGCAATCATGCTCGTTCGGACCAGGCTGTTCGCACGAACGTTCCGGAACTGCACCTCAAGGGCAGAGGCCTTGGCCAAGGCATCTTTCTGGGTCTCGACCTGGGCTTTTAGCTCGTCGCGCTCATGCTTAACCTAGCCAAATTCGCCCCAAAGTCCTTCCAGGTCCTCCGTTTTTCTCTGCAGCTGAAAGAGGAAAATATTAGCCTGCAAAAGCAGAAGTGGGAGCATGCATTGGCTCAAAACAAAGGTTGCCTGTCTTTCGAGATAATCCTTGTAGTTTCGACTTCGTTCCGCCTCATAGCGCAGGCATGCCAGCTCGTCTTCCTTTTTCGTACAAAGAAGCCTAAGGTATTTCTCTCCATCTAAAGCTTTCTGCAGCTTGGCCTCACTGCAAAGCAGCTCAGACTTAAGCTTGTCAAAGGCCTTTAAAAGAAAGCTCAATAAGAAAAAGTAGACGCGAAACTGAAAGAAGCCTATGCCGGCTGTCAAAGCTTACCATGAGCTAAGCCGTTGTGCCCCACTAAAGGTTGAGCATACATCCGATGGCTTAGTTTCCCCCGAAGTACCTTCGGAAGGAGAAGAGGGAGGTGACAAATGACCCTTGTCCCTCGAAGTACCTTCGGTGGGAACAGGAAACGACGGTAAGGATGGAAATGTTTTTTCAAGAATAGAGGCCTCAGAGGTCGGAAGCTCGGCCGACTAATCTCTTCTGAACCTCAGAAAAGGACTCGCCTCGCTGCGAGCATCCTCACACCCCGAAGGCTCCTTCCGTTTATTATTAATCCTCGACCCCGAGGTCGGTAATCTCTCCTCCTCCCCTAGGGGACACGGCCTTATCTCAGAAAATTCTCCAACACATGCGTTGGCAGAGTCAATGAGCAGTAAAGAAAGTACCTTTCTGAGAAAACAAGCCACTATGCACCTACCATGGTGTTTTGCCTCCCATTTCCCCTTGGTCAGGTCACGCCATTTGCACTTGTCATAAGTCGAGCAAGCTGCCAGCTTACGAGACCATTCCGCACGATTAGGAACCTCGTCCAGCAGCCAAGGGACCGCTAAAGAAAGAAGAAAGAAGAACATCTTCACGGAGCTCACCTCCACTATGTACAAAAATAGTAAAAGCACAAGTGTACCACTTACGTGTGAAATTCCATTTCTCAGGAAATGACAAAAACTCTCCAAGAATAATATCGACTGCCTGTGCTCTAACAAATCGACTCATCCACCCCCGGTCCTCGTCCTCTTCATTGCTAATGATGAGGTCCGGGTGGATCGACGTCGTAGAGTAATCAAGCCCCTGTAGTGCAAAGGCCGATATAACCTGACAAGATGACTGAGGGTGAATTCGAGACCGCCCTTGTCCGCAATGTACCTTATCATCAACAATATCTTCCAAAGGGATGGGTGAACCTACGCCAAGGTAACCTGATACCTTCTACAAAAGTCGAGCACGACCCTGTTGAGAGGGGCTAATGCGAAGGGGTACGTATACACGCTCAAGAACCCCTCGACATGAGTCACGATGCTCTCCTCCGGGGAAGGTGCCTGCAATACCACCTCTCTCCCCCATCCGCAGTCTTCTCTGACTGCCTAGAGATGCTTCTCCATTATCGAGGAGATAAACCTCGATGCAAGCTCCTGGTGTCCTAGGACATTGGGAGGTTTCGCTAATAAAAAGTCCCTCTTCGAGATAAAGCACCTCGATGCTATCTCGGCAGACGCCGGCGGCGTACCACTGACCGAGCACGAAACTAAGGAAAAACCCTCCTCTTCTTGACAAGTGGATGCAAGCACAACAGCCATGGTTATGGTAAAGCAAGGAAAGGGGAAACGAGAAGACACAGGAGAATTCTCTGAGTTGAAGGAAACTTGGCGCATAAAGGAAAAACCCTATAAAAAAATAGTCACCTAATACAGTAGTGGTTTCAAAAGAAGAGAAGGCAAATACATATATAAAGCAGGCGGCGACTGTTCGCCTGCCCTAAGGACCAATAAAATCTGACCATGTTAGTATAATTTTCTTAGGAAATGCACTGGTGGGGGTCACCTCGGTCATTTTACGGTCATATCACTCACGTGATAGCGTCGCACCAGCACCTGGGAGTCATTCGACCCAGAGGGCTTTCGATCCTTGCAGGGCATTGACCTTGTAAAAACGCTCGACCCTATTGTGAGATGGTACCCAATCTTAAGGGCCTCAACTGCTCCGAGCACATGTTCCGAAGAAACAACAATCAGAATTTAAAGACAAAACCAATATAGCACTCAAAAACTAGAAGCGGAAAGAAAAAATGTTGTATTCCCAAAAAATGCATGTACAATCGGGGGAGCATTCACAAAGTCTTTCCTTAAGAAACACCGGCACAAAAAGGAAAAGGGACGACCTAAATTTACTCTTCACCCCCGGAATCACCACTGGAACCCTCGTCCCAAGCATCCGAATAGGCAGTTTTTTCCTCCATGGTTCGTATTTTCTATCGGGATCTATAGATTGATCACAAGTCGAAATATGGTTAGAGCCCTTATGTGTCTTGAACTTATATTGAATGCGGTTAATATAAATTTTGTAACATTTTCTGATTTTTTTGATAATCATCAATTAAAAGGAAGACTTCCATCTCCAAGTTTAACTCAGACGTAGCTCCCTTCTTTTTTTGGGGGGTGTGAAGCAGTGTCAAACCAAAATACCCAACAAGCATTAGATCTCCCTGAAAAGGAGGTGATCCAGCCGCACCTTCCAGTACGGCTACCTTGTTACGACTTCACTCCAGTCACTAGCCCTGCCTTTGGCGCCTCCTCGATCTCGATCGATAAATTGACACCTTTGCCACTCGCTTCCTAAAAGTCCTGCTTTCGTGCTTGCGCACGAGCACGAGCAACAGCTCAAGTCAGCTTCTGCTCGACACCCGCTAGTATGTCTCGAGCCTTTTCATTTGCAGTAGCGGTGTCTTTCATGTATGAGGATGCCTTTTCCTCCGCCATAGACTTGGCCGACGACAGCACAGCAATCTCCTCATTGGCACTCTTCAAGAGGTTCCGGGATGACGACAACTCCTTCTCCTTGACGACTATCTCCTCCTGAAGATGCCCCATGAGAGCGTTCCTTTACAAAAGGTGGAACAAACTGGTAAGTATCAGGTTAAAATAAGAGGAAGGTTCGCAAAATGCAGTACTACCTGCTCAGCAAGGTTGTCTCTGTTTCGGCTCACTTCTTCCAACCTTGCCCGGAGCATACTCAGCTCCTCTTCCTTTCGGGCGGAAAAGGCCTTCGACTCCTTTAAACCCAAGGCAAAACCCTCGACCTCCTTCCTATGCTCATCTTACAGTTTAGGGATAGCGTGTTCATATATTCTCTTGGCCTACAACAAAACGGAAGAGTCAGAAAAACGGGGAGGAATACTTAGAGCACTAAAGGTATGCGTAGAAAGGTTATCACCTACTGATGGAGCCTCCCTACCTCCTCAATAGCATTGGGAGCGTCGAGATCAATGTCTTCACCAACTTCGTCGAGGAAGTTGTCAAGATTACCTCTTCCCTCGAGGGGACCCCCCACGTTGGTAACCATTGGGTCCGGCGCATCCCTAAGCTCCCCGAATGAGAATCGGGGACCCGAATTAAGGCCTTCCAGAATATCAAAGAACCCGAAGGACAAGTCCTGTCCCCGTAAAGCTCCAAGTTTGGGCCCTTTGGAGCCGAAAGCAGCAAGTTGCCCGGCAGGGACCGTATAGGTCTGGTCGAGGATTCAGGGGCCATATCTGCGCCCTTCTCGAGATCCTCTAAAGCATGAGCTCGAGCTGAATCAGCCATTCCCAACTTGGCGACCCTCGGCACAGACGCTTAGGGGGCATCCGTGTCCGACCTCTTCCTTTGTACCAAAGGGATATCGTCGTCATCATCATCCTCATCCTCGCCATCGGAACTTGCTCCGGAAGCTGAAGATGATACCTCGACCCCAGCTCGAGGCTTGCGAGACTTGGGCTTCTTTTATACAAGGGACTCGGCATCCGTCCCCTTTTTCCTCTTTTTTCCCTTATCGGGCTTAGAGGACTCTCCCTCGTCGGCGGGGCGGTCTCATCTGAACTCCATCGCCAAGGCCTGCGCAAGCGTAGTAATCAAAATTTATCAGTATGGAGAATATGGGGAAGAAACATGAAAACATGATAGAGGCGGCAAGGAGGGGCTTACCATGATTCTTGGCCACCCACCGCATTTTAGCCAACTCAGGCCAAGAACGCTCGAGATAGGGGAATGAGGCATCTAGTCCCCTAATTCACCCCAAAAGGTCTGGAACAAATTCGGGATACCAAAGGGAGGCTGGGTGAACAAAGGGAAAGTTAGTTTTTGAGAAGAAAGTAAGAAGACAATAAAGCATACTCAAAGAAGAAGCACTTACGCTTCGTGTTCCACTCCTCCGGGAACGGCATCCCTTCATCTGGAATAATGTCCGAGGTCTTTACTCGGACAAACCGGCTCATCCACCCCCAATCCTTGTACTCATCGATACTCGAGAAAAAGGGTTTCAAAGATCGAGATGAAACTTGATCAGGCCTCGGATAAGACGGGGGTTGTACAGCCTGATTAGATGATCAAGGGTAAAAGTCGCATCCTTGACTTTACTGGAAAAGTAGCGAAGCATGTAAACTATCCTCTAGAAAGAGGGATATATTTGGCCGAGCGTCACCTGGTATTTACAGCAGAAGTTGAGAATGATCGGGTCTATAGCCGGAGAAGAAAGGTTCGAGGAGTCGACAGGGACCAAGGTGAATGGGTATGTGTATACATAAAGAAAATTAGCCTTATGGTCCATTATGCTCTCGTTAAGGCAAGGGATCTCAACCATCACTTTCTTCCCTCATTAGCAGTCAGCCCGCACTTTGCCTATATCCTTCACAACACTAATGAACCGGGACACATGTTCGCATAGACCCGGCGTGGATGAAGGCCTCTCGATGGAAAAATCCTTCAAATTATCGAACTCGATGGGTGTACATTGTTCTATGGTAGGAGCCACTTTGGGCTTACGCTTGGATTTACTCTTGGATGCTCGAGATGAAGAGTCAGCTTCATCTTTTCGAGGAACTGTCTTAGAGGTCCTGGCCATGGCAACAAAAATTTTCTTTTTCTCGAGAAGGAAGGCAAGAAACAAAGAGCAAAGGAAAAATGGGGGGCGTAGAGGAAGACAGATTTGGCTTTAAAAGCTTGAAGGAATCACTAAAGTGCGAGTCACTAAGCAATTGGGGTATTTATAGAAGTCGTATGGGCAGCGAAACAGCCAATAGTGGTTCGTAGGTTCTTCGATAGTCGTGCTGACAGCGGCCCTTGCGTGGCCATTGAATTACGGCATTTAATGCCCTAACTGGATGACGTCATGGCGAGTGAAAAGGTTCAAAACCGTTTCGTATCATCTTACTCTGGGAAACGCGGGGACTATCTATATGCGGTAAAATCGGAGGGTCCAGTTTTTGGCCATTGTGACGCTTCGTAAGCACGTTAGTCAAAGGCTCGAGGCTATGGTCGAGAATTACACCCGAGGGGCTCGAGACAATCCAGGTCGACAGCTATGAAGAAAAAATGGAAAGTTCCCAAGGCGCATGACTAGGGGTGACAATGCCTAGTAGGCTTCAGACACGTATTCTAGCATTAATTAGCTGTATCAATCTCATATCTTTGTAATAAATGTATTTGTACTATATTGGGATTCCCCTTGATATATATGGGGGATCCTTGTCATTTTGTAGGAGGATCTGATACTCAATATTCAATACAAGAACATTCTCTCTGCTCTCTAACTTAACATATTATCTTGCTCTTATTGCTTCATCTATTACTTACCTTTATTGTGTTCCATTTGTTTTTCTTCATTTATTGCTTATTATTGGCCATAAAGAGCCACAATCACAGCCCCCATAGCTGTTAATACCCTCTCGATTGCCCTTAGCCGAGTGTCCGGCTCAACCTCGAGGCCTGCATATGCCAGCTTGAGGTCCCGATCTCCATCCCTTCAGTTTGGTCATTACACTATCTACAAGCTCTTATCATATTTTTCTAAACTCTTACTTAGCATCTATTGCCTAAACAACTAGCATAAAAATAGACCACGTATTTTTAGAACCACAGAATCAAATCTAATTGTAATTACCATTTTCAAGGTAAACACTATTGATTGATATTGGCGCTTGATCAGAATGGAGGGATATGGTAATGATCGACACTTGAAGGAGAGAGGAGATTCAGATGAAAAAGGTGCCATACCGATGCATAAGAAGATAGCTCAGCTTAAGGGTATTTTAGTCCAAAATTCTTCCATTAAACTTAAAAGGGTTATTTCTATAGAAGTATCAAAATTAGAGACAAAATTTATATACCAGCACAAAAGCATCCTGTTATTTTTTCTTTCCTATACACTATATGAAATCTTATTACCAAAATTGTCTCAGTTTTGACAATTACCCGCCCTAAGTAAGGTTTGCTTATAATTTATATACAATCCATATTAGTGCCTTAAATTAGGAGATTATGTTACGCCCTTTTCCTTTTTTCTCTCCTCTTCTCTTTCATTAAGATTTCTTCCGATTGTGGATTACCTATTTTAAGCTAAACACAAACTCGTCCAATCTCACGACTCGAAATTCTCACAATCGGGACCGCGATGGCGCCTAACATCACACATGCTAGGCAAGCCAACGTTAGGGTATTATTAAGAAAAAACTTCCTTTACGTTCCAGTGATAAAAAAAATAAACAAGCTAAATCAAGTAGAAATAAATGCGGAATTAAGTAAATATCCTCTTCGTTTATATACTATTACCAATACTATTGCTACTACTACCAGAATCTGGTGTCACAATCCACGAACTATGATTTTCTACAAACATCAGTCTGAAAGAAATTTCAACTGTTTTGGAAATAAAGAAAATAGTAATATAGAGATGTAGAAGGGGACGCCAGGGCCTGCGGACGCCAGTAGGACTACCTTGGGTCTCCAATATAACCTGCATACAGTGTATAATAAAAGCAAAAAGAAGGACAAGACAAAATAAAGCAGCAACTTGCAAGGAATGAATACAGAACTCAATGTCTTATCAGTATTGTGACGATCCGGCCAGTCGTCTCATGAGTTATCTCTCTGTTTCCCCCATTTTTGCTTCTTTATGCTTCGTTATATGTGTTTGTGGTATCGGGTTAGTCGCATTGAGTCCGGAAGGAGTTTGGTGAAGTTTGAGACGCTTAGTCTCTTTTAAGAAGGTTTAAGTTGGAAAAGTCAAGCGGATGTTGACTTAGGTGTTAGAGGGCTCGGATGTGAGTTCCGATGATTGGTTAGCTTCGGGAGGTGATTTATGACTTAGGAGTGTGATCGGAATGCATTTTGGAGGTTCGGAGTAGAATTAGGCTTGAATTGGCGAAGTTGATATTTTGGCGATTTCCGGTTGGTAGGTGAGATTTTGATCCGGGGATCGGAATAGAATTCCGAGAGTTGCAGTAGCTTTGTTGTGTCATTTGGGATGTGTGTGCAATATTTTAGGTCATTCGGACATGGTTTGGTTGGGTTTTTGATCGAAAACGTATTTCGGAAGATTTTTAGAAACTTAGGCTTGAAATCGATGTGTTTTGGGTAATTTGATGTTGTTTGAGGTATTTTGATTATTGGAGTAAGTTTGAATAAGGATTTAAGAGGTGTTGGTGCCTTTGGTTGAGGTCCCAGGGGCCTCGGGTGAGTTTCGGATGGTCAATCGGACCATTTTGTACCTTAAAAGATTGCAGGTTTTGAAGGTTCAGGTGTTGCAGAGAATTACCCTTCGCGATCGCGTAGGGTGTATCGCGATCGCATAGAAGGAATTGAAGAAGGCCAGATTTAAGCCTTGGCGTTTGCATGTGAGGCTTCGCGATCACGGAAGGCTAGGATCCTGTGCTTCGCGTTCGCGTGGAGTTGTCCGCGATCGCGTATAAGGAATGGGGTCAGAAGGGTCCAAAAGGAATTGTTCTTCGCGTTCGCGTTTGAGGTTTTGCGTTCGCGTAGGTGTGAGAGGCGAAAGCATCACGTTTGCAGGGCCCATTTCGCGTTCGCGTAGTGTTATTTTTGGGAATTCAAAATTTGTGCTTCGCGATCGTGAGGCTAGTGTCGCGATCGCGATGAAGGAATAGCAGAACTAGACAGAATGTTTTAAGTCATTTCAGTCGCGATTTTGGGTCTATTTTCACCCATAGCTGCTCATTTTGAGAGATTTTTGAAGGAGATTCAAGAGGAATTCAAGGGGAAACGATTGGAGGTAAGAATTTCGGACCTTAAACTTGATTCTATTGTGAAATCTATCTAGAAATTCATGGAAACTTGAACAAAAATGGAAGAACTAGGGCTTGGATTTTTGATTATGGATTTGAGGGGCCATTTGGACTCCGATTTTTGTGTTCTTTATATGCATAGACTCGTGGGGAGATAAGGAACCCGTTGATGTAAAAATTTCTGAGTTTCGAGAAGTGGTCCCAGGGCTCAGGTTTTGCTAATTTCGGGATTTTTGGTATCTTTCGATTGTTTTCGCTTGGGCTTTGTTCCCTTTGTGACATATTCGTTCTGTTTTTTACTAGATTCGACGAGAGTAGAGGCCGATTCGAGAGGCAAAGGCGTCGCGGGGTAGTATTTTCACCGGTTTGAGGTAAGTAGCCATTGTAAATTTGGAACTGAGGGTACAAACCCCGGTATTTGACTTGATTTGATAAATGCGGTGATGCACATGCTAGGTGACGAGCGTGTGGGCGTGCGCCAGTAGGGGATTGTGACTTGGTCCGTCCGTAGCGACTATTGAGCCGCGTATTTTACTTGGAAATGTTATATTATTCTGGATTCTGGATCCTTATACTATATTATGGGCTTTATGCCATGTTTGGGGCCTTGTGCCGATCTGTAGAAACCCTTAGGGGCATTTTAACTGGTTTTCCTCACTTTACTTTTTAAAAACATACCCTCAGTCATGTTTTCCCTGTTAAATGTCAAAAACTTGTTTTTATCATTCTACTCCTATGGAGAGGACTGTTTGGGCTGAGCTCCCTAATTTCTGTTGTGATGCCCGAGAGGCTGTGAGGCTAATGACTGAGAGAGGTTGAGAACCTTATGGTGAGGATATTATACGTATATATATATATATTATGGATCGGGCTGCACGCCGCAGTGATACTTATATGGATCGGGCCGCACGCCACAGCAATATATATATTAGATCGGGCTGCGCGCCACAGCGATATGACGTTTGGGCTAAAGGAGCCCCTCCGGAGTCTGCACACCCCCAGTGAGCGTAGTCGACTATAAATATACGGATCGGGATGCACGCCGCAACGGTTATTATGATTTCTATTATTATGAGTTAATACTGAGCCGAGTGTTGATAGTGAGTATTGTGTGACTACAGTTGAGTCACGTGTGGCTGAGAGGCTGCCCAAGAGGCTATATTTCGAGTGACTTCTTACCCAAGGGGCCCTGTTATGATATTTCTATTGTTTCTACTCTTTTTATAAATAAGCCTCTGTTGGACATATTGTCATGTATTTGATTTCAAGTTTTAAACTGAAAATGACGAACTTATGACAGAACTTATTTTAGAATATATGTTTTGAACTGCTCGTCACTGCTTTCAGTCCATTATTTACTTTAGTTACTTACTGAGTTGTCGTACTCATGTTTCTCCCTGCACCTTGTGTGCAGATACAGGTGCCCGAGAGACCGAGTGAGAGCTTTCAGTTGTTTTCCAACCTTCAGCGGGGATTTCGAGGTAGCTGCATGGCGTCCGTAGCCCTGATTTCTCCCTTCTATCTTATTGTTTTTCCGCATTTCCAGACTATTCATGTGGTAGACTGTTCAGACTTGTATTAGAGGCTCTAGACTCGTGACACCGGATCAGTGTGGGCTGTGTAGTCTTTCATGTTTTGTTGACTTCCGCATATCTACCTTGCTGTTTTAAACACTTGTTATGATAATTGGTAATAGTAAATGACTTATCAATTGAAAATGGGCTATTGTTTGATAATTGGTCTGGCTTGCCTAGTAATGTGATAGGCGCCATCACAACCGGTATTTGGGGTCGTGACAAGTATCCAGCTATAACCAGTCCTTAAGTAAAATGCAAAACTACAGAATAACTTACACAGTGGAAGAAAGATATATAAACACATAAACTGATGCGGCGCGCATCCCTATCCCACCATATATCTATATCAATATGAATATTCACCCTTATTACTCCATATCAATCCACCCTTATCCCTCCGGTTGCGGCGTGCAACCCGATCCCACCATATAATAGCAATTCGCCGTTATTCCTCCTCAATATATGACCCTTATTCCTCTGCACAACCCGATCCCACCATATAATAGCATTTCACCCTTATACCTCCTCAATATATCACCCTTATTCCTCTTGTTGCGGCGTGCAACCCGATCCCACCATATCGATATCAATTACTCAATAAGTACAGAAATTTCACAATTTAACTCATAACTCTTCACAATATTTAAACCTCAAACCAAAAAAAATGGAAAGCTTGTACATAACTTCATACAAATAATACTACTCAGCGAAACCAATCCAAAATATACCATAAAACATCGATAAACCAGCATAATCCAATAATATGAGACAATGAAACTACGGGGTTGCTAATACCTTCAACAATGAAAAATAATGTCTGACAGGTAGAAATTAAGCATGGAAATACCAATAAAGCATGTAGCAGTTAAGGCAGGAGAGACAATATAATAAGAACGGGAAGAAACCATGCAAAACAAATAAATTGGCGGCGCATAGGTACTCATCACCTCACCTATACACCACTCACATAGATTTTCACATAGCAATTAAGTCAAGGATTTCTAATCCCTCGAGTCAAAGTTAGACAAAACACTTACCTCGATCCACAAGCCGCTCACTGCTCAATTCGCTTTTCCTCTAGATTCCACCTCCAAACCACTCGTATCAAACCATAATTAACTTAATAACATCAAATATTGCTAAAGAAAACAATTTCAAAACATAAATTTAGGTTTCCCAACATTTCCCCCAAAAAGTCAAATATTGACCCCAGGCCCGCTTGGTCAAAACTCGAGGTTCAGACCAAAATCCATTCACCCATTCACCCCCGAGCCCAAATATGTAACTAGTTCCGGAATCCGGCCCCAAATTGAGGTCTAAATCCCCAATTTGCAAACCCCCCCCCCCCCAATTCCCCAAAAATCTCTAATTTCTACCATGAAGGAACAAGATTTAGGACTAGGAATCTAATGGATTATGTTGGAAATTGAAGAAAACGAGTTAAAGAGTACAAACCTATGATTTGGTGTTGAATTCCCTCTTCAAAAATCGCCCTAGGTTGAGTTCTAATGAAAGAGATATGAAATTTTGAAGAAATCTCGTATTGAATTCTGTTTTAAAACACTGGGCAGGCCTTCTTCGCGTTCGTGAAGGGGCTGCCGTGTTCGCGAAGAGCCAGCCTTGATGGCTTATGCGATCACGAAAAGCTATCCACGTTCGTGATGGTTTGTCCTACATGGCCATGGCGTTCGCGAGACAAGGCTCGTGTTCGCGTAAAACAACTTGTAAATCCCAGCCCACCTCCATTTACTCTACGTGTACGCGTGAGCTGGTCGCGTTCGCGAGGAGCAAACCCCCCTCCCCCCAGTGCTCCGCGTTCGCGACTATGGTCTCACGTTCGCATAGAAGAAAACCCACCCCACCCCATCTTTCTCTTCGCGTTCGCATGAGGAGCTTCGCGAACGCGAAGAAGGAAACCAGCAAGTGCTGAAGCTACAGAAAATCAGATTTTTCCTAAGTTTAAAAAATCCCAAGCTTATCCAAAACTTACCCGAGCCCTCGGGGCTCCAACCCAAATATGCACACAAGTACTAAAACATCATACGAACTTGCTCGTGCGATCAAATCTCTAAAATAACACCTAGAACTACGAATTTAGCACCAAATCACATGAAATTTTTAAGAACACTTTGAAATTCCTATTTTCACAACCGGACGTCCGAATCACGTCAAATTAGTTTTGTTTCTCACAAAATTTCACAAATAAGGTATAAATATTATTTTGGACCTGTACCGGGCTCCGGAACCAAAATACGGGCCCGATACCAGCAATATCAAACATTAACCAAATTCATAAAACCAATTACTTTTCAGTCTTTCAATTTTCATCAAAAATCCATTTCTCGAGCTAGGGACCACGGAATTTGATTCTGGGCATACTATCAGGTCTCATATCTCGATACGGATCCACTAGGACTGTCAAAACACGAGTCCAAGTCCGTTTACTCAAAACGTTGACCGAAATCAATTAAATCAACTTTTAAAGGCAAAAATTATTATTTTAATCAACTTTCAACATAAAAGCTTTCAGGAAACACACACCCGGACTGCGCACGCAAATTGAGGAGGGATAAAATGTGGTTTTGAAGGCCTTGGAACACGAAATCGAGTTATAAAACATAAGATGACCTTTTGGGTCATCACATCCAAAAACATATGAAACTTGCTCCACTCACAGCTTCTTAGCGGTGTATGTTCTTCTTTATCTATTTAGCACACCATTTTCTTGATTCACTGACGTATTAGCATAGAAATTATGTTGAGATTTGGGAACCAAAAAAAGCTTTCGAATTCAAGTATGTACTATACCGTTTTCATATATAAAACGATTAGCAGTTGATTGCCATCGTTCAACTTCTTTGTTCTAGTCAAATATACTATTCGATAGCTTATTAATCAATTGATTGTCAGAAAAAAAATAATGTATGGTACAACAACATACAAATTAAAAATAAATTTCATACAAGTTTGATATAAATTTGATATATCTAAAATAGTATATAAACTAACAATCAATTTTATACAACTAATTATATAATATACAACTTATTTATAACTTATCCACAACTTTTATACATACTAAAATAAATTTTACACAACTAATTATGTAGTATACACTTATTTACAGCTTATATACAACTTTCATACATTATTTTTACCAGTTAAAATACATCTACAACATCATACAACTTAAATATAAGTTTCATACAAATTTTATATAATATGTCTTTTGTATATTTTGTATCTGATTGTATATATTTTGTATGTGGTGTGTGTTTCTTCTTCTCTAAAATTCCAATCAAAACTTTCTCTCTTAATACAATTTTGATAGATATCAACATCTTAATGTAAAAAAGATAGTATTGATATCTTAAATACAAATTTTATACAACGATTCATACATTATACAACTATTTTCCAACTTTCATACAACATTCAAATAAAAAAATATGCAACTACAACAAAATACAATTTACATACAATTATAGTACAACTTTACTACAATTTCGTAAGTATATTGTATGTCATGACTTCTCATTCTTCTTCTTTGAGTATCAATCTGAAACTCAGCCAAATCAAGTCTAATCTTTACCAAACACTCTCAAAATTGAGATATAAACTCCAAACAATATTCTCAATTGTTTACAACAACACCCAATCCAAATAAATAATGGTTTTTGAAAATCCAAATTCAAATTCAAAGCTTTTTAATGGCTGTCAATGGTGGAGAGTCAAACACCTTCAAAATTTAGTGATTGACAATTTCAATTTGAACACCAATTGTGCAACATGAAAGGAAATTGCTAAGTTAAAACTCTATAGTAAAACGATTGAAATCTATTGATGAATTTCAATAAAAGTATATACAACATTAAAAATATATACAACATGTGGATATCGATCATTAGGGTTGTAGGTTAGGGGATAGTTGAGCGTTTTTCCTCGTTGTTCTGGCTAGTCTGATAGTGTTTTCTATAGGACTGCTAGCGATTCTTTTCCATCACACTTTTTTATTGTTATTTTCAATTGTTATTATTACCATAATGATTGTACTTTCACTTATTTGTTGTCAATTAAGGTGTTAATATTATTTATCTATTTTCTTTTGTTGTTACAGATCTTTTGTCATTGAGCCGAGGGTCTCCCGAAAATAGCCTCTCTACCCTCAGGGGTAGGAGTAAGGTCTGCGTACACTCTACCTTCCCTAGACCCCACTAGTGGGATTATTATTGGGTTGTTGTTTATGAAAGGATACAAAGTAGAGAACATCAGAGAAAGAAAAATTGGGAAAAGAAGAGAGAATGAGAGAGAGAGAGAGAGAGAGAGAGAGAGAGAGAGAGAGAGAGAGAGAGAGAGAGAGAGAGAGAGAGAGAGAGAGAGAGAGAGAGAGAGAGAGAGAGAGAGAGAGAGAGAGCAAGAGAAAGAGAACAGGGATGAGAAATAGCTGATTCCTTATTCAATTCCTAATATAAATAGATAATCATTTAAAACTAATATGTATATAGTTAGTAAATTGTATATGACCGTGTAATTAAGTTAAAACTTGATTAGGAAGGATAATAAAGTTAATCCATTGTGTAAACAACTTGGAGGTTCCAGGTACTAGTGCCCTAAGGGGCGCTATGAGAAAGGAGCCCATAAAACTGGGAAGATTTACAAGTTGTCATTCAAAAATAGCCACAATTTCAAAAGTAATCGAAATTTAGCCACTTTTCATGTAAAGATAAATCTGAACGAAAACACTGTTCAAAATCCGAAAATATACTCCAGTATAATATAGTGGAACTCTAGTATAATATACTGGATTTGCAGTATAATATATCGGTCCGGCATAATATACTGGAGATTGGAGTACCGGTGCTCCAATCTCCAGTATATTATACTGGAACTTTCCGCGTGTTGGAGTTCCAACATAATATGCTGGAAGTTCATGCACAGGTGCATCGATCTCCAGTATATTATGCTGGAACTTTCCGTGTTGCAGCAAAATAATGGCTATTTTTCAATAATTTTGCAAACGTTGGTTATTTTTGAATGATCAGTCCGAAAACTGGCTAGCCCGTGCTAACTTTTACCATAAAACTTGAGTCAGCCAATTAATGGGCTCGGTAGACAATACCGGCCTAATACTCTATAACTGGGCCGATCAGTTTTTAATGATTGACAAGTCCAACCAACTGATGTCTAATTTTTTTAAGGGAAATTACCAGCTATGTCCATTTATAAGTAGCTCATTATAAAAATTGGCCAATTGATAAAATATTACTAATATTAGCCAAATTAGCCAATTAGCTATTTGTAGCAAAAAAATATCAAATTTTTACTTTGTTTTGAGTGGGTGTTATTAGAATAGATTGGGCACAACTTAAGGAGCTTGAATCTCAGTTTTGGGATGATTTGGTGAAGTTTTGAGGTGGTTTGAATTGAATATTCGAAGTAATAGCTGAACATGAAAAAAAATGATATGTGTATCACACTGTGTATCATTTGTGTATCACATATGTATCATATTTGTATCAATTGTGTATCACATGTATATCCATGTATACCTGTGTGTGTGATACATGCGTGATACATGTTTGATACATGTGTCGCAGAAGACTTTTTTGAACTCGATTTAATTACGAATTTTGATACAAAACCAGTCCAAATCACCTCCAATCTTCCTCAAATTTTGTATATTGACTTATCTATATATTTTCAATGAATTTCAACTATACCCATTGAAAAAGTTCCTTTTTTGTTTAGATTTTTGGAATATTGTATAGATTTTTGTATTTCATCACCTTATTTGCTACACCGTCCATGAAATTTCCTTTCCGTCTTGTATCTAATGTTGCTAATCACGCTTAAAAATATGGAAGGTGATTTTTGCATGTGATTTTTTGAGAGAAAGAATCCTATTATTTGGTTTTTCAATTTTTGTTGGCTAGTTTTGGTAAGTCTATGACTAATGGCTAGAGGTTGGTAAGTTGAAATTTATTTGGGACATTTGTGTAAGTTTCCCTTTTGGTAAAAGTGATGCATAACTACTGGGCCTAACCTCAAAACCTTACAACAGAGCACTAGAAATACAAAGAAGAAGAATTAAGACTTTGTTCAACATGCTTCTTTGGTTTTAATATGCCTAGTGATTCTGATAGATTAATAATTATTGAATTATCAATTATTACTAGTTCTACTTTTTTTTTTCCTCAATTGATAACGGACACTCCGGTCTAATGAATTGATTTAATTAAACGAACAAATCGAATGAATAATCCCCAAAAATAAGCAGAGTAATTGATACCAAACAATCGCCTAATGCGTGGTTAAAGCCAGAAACCTTTCGACATCTTTAATACAATCTTTTGAATAGATTTTATATTATCACTTTGCTGAGTAATTTAAAAAACAACAAAAATTCCTACCTAACAATAATAACCCAGCTTTAATTATATATATTCTTATTTTATATTTTTAACATCGAAAATTAAAATTCTTTTCCTGCATTTCAAACTTTTGAGCCACATTTCTTTTGATAACAACTTGCTCACGTCTGATGTTTATATTAAACTAATAAAAATAAATTATTTATGTTTTATCACACATTGTATTACTTGATCATGGTTAAATTATATATATTCTTATTTTGTATTTTTAACATCGAAAATTAAAATTCTTGAAATATTTATCCTTTTCTAGAAGCTCTTATGTGGTTATTCATAAGCTCTAAAATAAAGGGGAAAGTAGATGGTCGAATCCAAAATTTGAACTTACTGCAAATCAATGTTATGAGTGGAAATGTCCAAAGCTTTAGTATTTGTAATACACTTTGAAGTTCTCTTACGTATAAGATACATAAGCCAAAAGTGGCTTGATTGAATTAGTTTTGAAGCAAACCAAATATAATCGCATCCGATATTTATATTTTAAATAATTTAATATTAACAATTAAAATTAGAGGAAAAATATATAGACATTACTCATTAGTTAACTATACTTAAACAATTAGAGTGTGTATATAAATAACTATCTTGAACTCATTAGATCGATGTAAACACCGATAATTTTTTGCCGTAGTATAAGTTCCGTTCCCCAAGTCAAGAACCAAGAAAACATTGTATTGCAATCATCTCTCTGTTTAATTTTAATTCGTTCTTTATTTTTCACTTTTGTCTATCTGTTTAATTTTTTTTTCTGTATTATCGTTACACTTCGTTAATAAACTATTTGCAAAAGAAGTAATTCAGTGTCAGAATTTCGAAGAAAACAAATAGAGTTTCCTCAACAAGAACCAAAAGGTTTTATTTGAGAAAAGTGACATAAAATCTGATTATATTCTTTATCTCAAAGGTGATTCAACTGAAATGTAGTTACATTTCGTTTTCAAGTTTTGTCACAACTTCAGTTTACTATTTTTATATGATATCTTATCAAAGCTTTCAGCCATACTCCACTAACTTACCGATCCTTTTGACCATAAAAGCTCCACTAACTCGGAGCCGTCTTTGTTAGAGAACGTTTTATCCTTCAATACGAAATCTTCAATGTGAATTTAGATTTAGTCAGAACCTAGTACGAATATGGGAGAAAAGATGAGAAATTAGAAAAAAAGTTCCACTAATCGAAGTAAGTTATTCAACACAAAGAAGGAAAAAAAAGTATTACCTCAAGTATTTGACATTCTTGTAATCTTCTTCAACTATACTAGTGGCCAGTTTGAATTAAGATTTTCCTTTTGGCACGCGGCAATGGCGTGGGCATTAGAATTCTACGCCACAAATAAACTAAGCAAAAAGAAATAGAAAAAAAGTACTTTTACTTTGAAAGAATTATCCTTCATTCCTTTTGGATTTGGTAAAAAGATAATTTGATTTGTTAGGATTCTATCTTCAAGACTTATAAAATGGGTAAAAGAGAAAAGGTACTAAAAAGGAGAATAAAGATAAGCATTCTTTCCTAGAAGAGGTGATCTTTGATCACGATTCTTGATTTACTTGACTGTTCAATTTGCAAAAAGCAAGAATTGAGTTTTAGTCAAATATCTTGGTTCTTCACTTGAATTTCTGTGCAAAATTATTCAGTCAACTAAACTAGAAGTTTCAATTTGGCAAGTGACTCGGCAATGACTCTACCAAATTCTCCTTTTTTTTGTTTGCTAGACTTTTTTCACTCCCAATAATTCTTTCATGTGTATCTTGTCTGTTAATTGAACTTTAACTAGTGAATTTAGCCTCTAAATACAATTTTTTGTTGTAGAGTCTGAATACCTAACTTTAGTTATACAAAAACAAATTAATTTAGTCCCCATTAAAATTTTAAAATAGTCAAATTGACACTGGATAAGCAAAAAGTGGTAACCAAATTAAAAAAAAAAAAATTAATTAATCTGACAATATCACAAGCTGTTATAGGACCTGTTTGGTCAAACTTCTGCTTATTTTGAGAAGTGTTTTTTTTAAAAGTGCTTTTAAAAAAAGTATTTTTGGTGAGAAGCATTCTGTTTGGCAAATTAATTTGTAAAGTACTTTTGAGCAGCAATTAGTGTTTGGCCAAGCTGTTAAAAGGTGTTTCTAAGTGTATTTTCTCAAAAGTACTTCCGGAGAGAAGCTACTTTTTTCTGCTTCTCAGAAACTGTTTCTGCTTCTACTCAAAAGTACTTTTTTCCTTCAAAAAGCTTGGTCAAACACTTTAACTTAAAGAAAAAAAATACTTTTGACAAAAAAAGTACTTTTGACCAAGAAAAAAACTTGGCCAAACCGGCTAATAGACACATAGTCAATGACATTGGACTGCTGTTCATCGACTGTCATCCATTATCTTTAGCATTAGAATCAAAACTCGTTTTTGGGGTAATCCTATATGAAACAAATTTTCAAATGGGTATGGGTTTCTTGTAACTTCTAAAGTCCTTTTTTATTAATAACTAAAGAAATATTATTAAATTGTTTATTTTTAAATAATAGTCATCTTTTTATCAAACCAGAACGAGAGTCAATTGAGTCGATCAGAATATTTTTATCTCAACATTCTTAAGTTAAAGTTTAAGTATATTTTTCTTTGGAGGGGAGGGGGAGGGTTAAAGACGCAGACTAGGAACGGACGGAATAAAAGCTTGTCCACTGCGATGCAATATAAGAATATATTAATGCTTATTCATTGAGCATCAGTGACATTTTAGGTAATTCGAATATCTATCTTTTTTGCATTTAGACTTCTCCTTCACCTTCCCTTTTCTCCAATTTGATCGTCTTTAATTTTATATCGTTCTTTTATTCTATACTATTCTAATTTCAACTGCCCAACTGCCAACGGATTTCCCAAAAGGAAATATTCAGATTACACAGGGAATTAAAACTTTTAAAATTGAAATTGTAGAGCATATTCTTGGAAGTTAGAACTAAAATAAAAACTACTACAACACAACAAAAAGAAGAAGAAGAAAATAAAAAGATTGAGTCAGTATATTCGTTGCACATTGAAATTGAAATGAACACTATAGGTTGTTGCACCCTTGTAATACACCAAAATAAAAATAAAACAGAAATATTTTGTTTTCCTCCCCGGAACCAACTTTCACTACTAAGGTTAGAAATTTGGAATTTTCAAATGATGAAAATTAAATAAAGAAAGGCATCCACGAATTCTTTAGTTGCTTCTCACTAAAGGCAGAATCATGAGCTTCATCACTCGACTCTAAACCAAATTAAAAACACTCGGCTATAGGATGACAATCCTTCACTCCGGAAGGGTAGGTTCCATAACGACAGTTTTATTTTGACATTAAAAATGGAAAAATCTTTATATTTGGCTATCTACAATAAAACAATTGCTAATTAATTTGATTTTGGATATATTTCAATCCCAATTCATTCTTCTTATAAATTAAGCTACAAAATTTAATTGACCGACATCAATCCAAACTTATGGGACCGACATCAATTACTACTGTTCAGACGACTGCTAATGAATCACTTGAAAACATCATTTACATATCTTATCTTCCTCATGTGAGTGGCGCCAAGTACAATGCATAAATGGGAAAAAGGAACAGATCATGTTTATAGCCAAGTTAAGATAAAGTTTCCCTTGATATGACTTCACTCAGATTATATGCACATGCTGCTTTCTTTGTTCCATCCTTTTTACTATCTTTCTACACTCGCAGACAACACACATATTTCTAAAAGTTTAAGTTATAAGCATTTATCATGTATGATGTTTTACGCTATAACGATAAGTTAACTCACAACAACAGATAAAAAGCAAGTTTAATAGCCTTAAATAGTATAAAAATTATTCACTTACAATATGTATAACTTCAATCACATTTCTAATATGTAATCATAGAGATTAAAAAGGAATGAAAGAGCATGATTTGGCACAAGTATTAGCAGAAGTGTAAAATAGTAATAACGGCGTCTAAGCTCAAAATCAAAAGATGGTACTCGATGTCTTTTTGGTCACCATCGAGGTGGTCGTTTACTCGTTTCTTTTTCATCTTCCCGAATTATTGACCATGAAGTTAGTTTGAAATCATGTCATGTAGTATATGTAGTAAAAGATTAATTAACACGAGAATGAGGTTTGATGGCGTATTTGTGTATATCAATATTATTGATCATCATCTAATGGGTTATTCCAATATTGTTTCCATAGGATTAGATTTTTTTGTTTTTTGTTTTTGGGTTGAGAAACTGAAAATTTTATTAAAACACACTAAGGTACGTTCTTCCACACTATTACACAAAACATTAGTACCTGGAAAACCATTACAATTGTCAACTTTGGCCAACGTCCTACAAGCGTTGTCGACTGGATGCTTAGCATCCTGATAGAGGATGTGGTACTGCTAAATAAACATGTTTATGGCTATTGAAATGATAGATTGCTTCCCTAACTAATAAGTGAGCTATTACGTTGTTGGAGTGACATGATAGATTTGGACATCTAATTTTGGGTTGTAATACATCAGTAATCTACTTGGGCCACAGGTGTAATTGGTCAGTATTGTAATTGGGCCACGGCCCATTATAATTATTTCCCTGTATTCTTTTGTAGTAGAAAATCAGGCCCATTGTATATATAGGCATGGGAACATTCTAAAGAGGGACGGATCATTATTATTCAATACAAAAAAATTTGCCCAAAATTCTTCTCTCATTTTCTCTCTGTAAACCTAACATAGATTCACCATATTTGTTCGATCTCTGATCTAACATGGTATCAGAGCCATAAAATCGTTGATCCTTCACCTCGTAATCTTAGTTGTGTTGATTTTGGAGATCTTATTTCGTTAGCTACCGAACTTTCTTCATCTGGTCTTAGCGGTCAGAGTTTCAATTTTTTTTGTCTCTTCTACTGGTTTCTTTACTCGCTTGCATTGGAATGTCATCGACATCTACGGAATTTGTGCGATTCTTTCTTCAATCGGAGTTTTTGGAGGATTTTCTTCGAAGTTAGGGTTTTCAGTTCTCGTCAATTTTGTGCGTTTCATCTTCAAGGCCTTTTACTTCTTCAGGTCGCGAAGAAGTTTGGTACACTCTTTCCTATTTTTCTATATTCGTTGATTCTGTTTTAAGAGATTCAGATTTGTTGGAGATCAGTTGTTTCTGAGCATTTTTGTTGACAATCATGGGTGATTCCATTTTAAATACTGGTCCTTACGTTCCTGAACCTACTAGTCCTTTATTTTTACTTCCTTCCGATGTGCCGGGAGTGTCTCTTGTTAGTGTTCCTTTCTCTGGGACAGGTTTTGGGGTTGGAAGCGAAATATGATAGTTTCTTTGTCTGCTAAAAACAAAATAGGGTTCATAGATGGCTCGTGCGTTAAACCTCCTGAAACCTCTCCTCATTATAGACAATGGGATAAGTGTAATAACATGGTTATATCATGGTTGACCAATTCATTATCCCCAGACATTGCTGAGAGTGTACAATACTCAGAAATAAATGAGAGTATTTGGAAATAATTAAACAATAGATATGGGACTGTTAGTGGGACTAAAGTCTTTGAGATTAAAAGAGAGCTTTCCTCCACTTATCAAGGATCCCTAGATGTTGCTTCTTACTTTAATAAGCTTAAAAAACTTTGGGATGAACTAGAGATTATGCGCAGTAGTCATGCTAATGCTTGTGCTTGTGCTGCTAAAGAAGGTCTCCAGAAATAAAAGGAAGAAGATAAAGTTCATCAATTTCTAATGGGCCTAAGTGAAGTCTATGTAGGAGTTAGAATCAATATCTTAATCATGCACCCATTGCCTTCCCTTGATAATGTTTATAATATACTCCTACAAGATGAAAAACAAAGACAAGTTCTTCCAAATCCACAAGCTTATTCTGAATCAGCCTCTTTCCATGCAAACTCCAATAAGTTTCCTCCTCAATTTTTACCTCAGCAACAATATCCTCAGAAGTTGAAATTTGATCGGTATAATCAAAGGGTCAATCCTGATCACAACAAGGCTTCACTGTTTTGCAAGTACTGCAAGAAGCCTGGCCATGTAATTGAAAAATGTTATAAGTTGCATGGGTTTCCTCAGAATTTCAAGTTTACAAGAGGTAAAAAGTTTGGTACTGCTGCTACTGTTAAAGGCAGCCTCCTGGTGTTTCTGATCATACTCCTTCAAATGCTGAGGATTCATTAATACCTGGTTTAACTAAAGAACAGTATATTCAAATGATGAGCCTTCTTCAACAATCTGGTCTCAATGAGTCATCATCTCAACCTGTCATCATGGGTTCTGCAAACTTTGCTGGTAGTTCTTCTTCCTTACCTGTGTGTCTGAATGGTACTTCTAATGTGCGCATGTTGACTAATGTAGCTGGAAGGATATAGATAGTGGATTCTGGGGCCACCGACCATATGACTTCAAATAAAAACCTTCTTTTCAACATTACTCCTCTACCTATCCCTTATCTAGTCTCTTTGCCTAATGGTTACAAAGTGAAGGTCACATGTACTGGATCTCTTACTTTGTTACATTCCCTCACTCTTCATCATGTTTTATACATACCTACTTTCCACTATAATTTGATTTCAGTAAGTAAACTGATTGATCAATTCAGATGTTATATTTTATTCACATTCCATTCTTGTATACTTCACAGGCCCATTCTATGAAGAAGCTTCTGGAGCTTGGTAGAATGGACCATGGACTATACAAATTTTACTTCAACCAACCTACTTCTCCTGCATCTGTTTCCCAAAATGTCATGGATAGTATTAACAGCCTATTCCTCTTCCTGTTGTTTCTGATTCATCTGTTTCTAGTTTTAATACAATAGCTGAAGTGCATGATTTTCCTTTGAATGCACATGTAGATGTTCTGAACTCTCTTCATGATCCTGTTTCATTACCAAATTGTAACAGTAACCAACATATAAATAAAAATGATGTTTTTTGGCATCACAGACCGGGTCATGTTCCTTTTGCACAAATGAAAAATATACCTTCTATTTCTTCTTCTTTACCAGCAAAACAGTCCTTTATTTGTCCTATTTGCCCTTTAGCAAGACAACCTAGACTGTCATTTCCAAACAACTCTACTCATTCTACTGCACTGTTTCAACTTATACATGTAGATACTTGGGGTCCCTACCACACTCAATCATATTCTGGGCCAAGATACTTTCTGACTATAGTTGATGATTACAGTAGGGAAACTTGGACACATTTGGTGCACTCCAAAAGCTATGCCTTTAGCTTAATTAAGGCATTTATAGCAATGGTTAAAACACAATTTCAACTTCCTACAAAGTCATTAGAAGTGATAATGCCTTAGAGCTTGGATCTTCTAATTCAGCTCTTCAGTTCTTTTCTGACACTGGAATAATCCATCAAACAACTTGTCCTCACACCCCACAACAGAATGGGGTGGTAGAAAGAAAACACAAGCATCTACTTGAAACTTCAAGAGCCTTACCAAATTTTGGGGTGATTGTGTTTTAATAGCAACTTACCTTATCAATAGGTTTCCCTCTTCAGTTTTACACAACAAGACACCATTTGAACTTCTTTATGGTAGTCCACCTTCTTACTCTCACCTAAAACCTTTCGGCTGTCTATGTTATGCTACTGTACCTAAATGCAATAGGGACAAGTTTCAGCCAAGAGCTTCTCCTTGTGTGTTCATTGGATATCCCTATGCTAAAAAGGGTTACAAACTCTTCAACTTAAATACCAAGTCAGTTTTGTACTCCAGAGATGTCATTTTTCATGAATCTGTATTCCCCTATCAATTGATACACTCTACTTCTTCTTCTTCTACTCCAACTTCCTCCTTTCCCATGTACTCTTTTGATACACATTCTAATTTGCATAGTTCCAGTCCACCTGGACCTTCCTCTCCAACTGTCTCCATTCCATCTGACTCACCTCCTCCTGATGCTTCTTCACCACCTGAACATGATCCTGTTCAGCCCACCTTCCCAATACATGAGTCAGAACCTCAAACTCATCCATCTCATGTGATTAAAAAAAGTTCTAGAACCCACCACATACCGTCTCACTTGAAGGACTATGTTGTACAACTTCCCTCTTCCCTTTCCTCTTCCACTCCTTCCTCCTTTTCTGCTACACAACATACACTAATAGAACCTCATTCTTACACTCAGTCTGCTGCCAGCCCTGCTTGGCAGGAAGATATGGCCAAAGAGTTTGAAGCCTTAGAGGCAAATAAGACTTGGCAGATTGTTGAATTACCTTTTGGCAAGAAACCCATAGGTTGTAAATGGGTGTATAAAATTAAATATAAAGCAGATGGTAGTGTGGAAAGGTTTAAGGCCAGATTGGTAGTTAGAGGGGACACTCAGGTAGAAGGGATTGATTTCAATGAAACCTTCTCACCTGTTGTCAAGATGTGCACTGTCTGATACTTGATTGCTGTTGCAATGCCTTCCTGCACGGTGACCTAGATGAAGAGGTCTACATGAAAATTCCCCCAGGGCTTTCTGCTCCTTCAACTTCTTCCAGTTCTGCCCCCTTGGTATGCAAACTTCAAAAATCCCTTTATGGTCTTAGAGAAGCTTCTCGACAGTGGTATGCAAAGTTATCACAAGCTCTTTTCTCCAGAGGGTATATTCACTCATTGATTGACTATTCATTATTTGTTAAGAAGTCTCCATCCTCTACTGTTTTTCTTGCTGTTTATGTGGATGACATTATCCTTAGTAGAGATGATTTTTCTGAGATTTCAGCTCTTAAGTCATTTTTGGATGCCCAATTCAGAATTAAGGATTTGGGACTCCTTCATTATTTTTTGGGTATTGAGGTTCTTTATCACTCCTCAGGTATTATTTTGCATCAAAAGACGTTCATAAACGATTTGCTTACTGAATATCATTGTTCTGATGTTTCTGAGGTCGTTGCTCCTTTAGACATTTCACTTAAACTACATGCTGATGTTGGGGATTTGTTGCCTGAACCTGATAAGTATAGGAGTTTAGTTGAGAAGTTGAATTATTTGACTCACACTAGGCCTGATCTATGCTTCACTGTCCAGCACCTTAGCTAGTTCCTCCAGGCTCCTAGAATTCCACACATGTCTGGTGCACTACATGTTTTGAGATATTTGAAGGGTACGCTTGATCACGGGGTATTTTTTAACAACTCTTCTGATTTCTCCTTGTTGGCTAGCTGTGACAGTGATTGGGATGCTTATCCTACTTCTATAAGGTCTGTTTCTGGGTTTTGCATTCATTTAGGGGGCAGCCTCATTAGTTGGAAGTCTAAAAAATAGCAAATTATTTCTTTATCTTCCGCTGAAACTGAATATCGGGCCATGAGTAAGGTGGTTGCAAAGTTAGCTTGGCTTGTTCGTTTGTTGGCTGATCTGGGTGTGCCTTTTACTACTCCTGTTCCACTATTGTGTGACGGCCAAGCTGTCTTTCATATAGCCAAAAATCCAGTCTTTCATGAGCGTACTAAACATATTGAAGTAGACGGTCACTTCATCCGCACCAAGTTGGCTGATGGGCTTATTTCTTTATCTCATATTCCCACTTTTTCACAAATAGGTGATATTTTTACTAAGTCCTTGCCAGGTTTGCAGCATCGCCTATTATCCAGCAAGTTGGAAGTGTGCCCACCCTCCAACTTGAGGGGGGTTTTGGAGTTACATGATACATTTGGACATCTAATTTTGGGTTGTAATACATCAGTAGATTACTTGGGCCACAGGTGTAATTGGTCAGCAGTGTAATTTGGCCACGACCCATTGTAATTATTTCCCTATATTCTTTTGTAGTAGAAGATCAGGCCCATTATATATATATATATATATATATATAAGCATGGGAACATTCTAGAGAGGGACGGATCATTATTATTCAATACAGAAAAATTTACCCAAAACTCTTCTCTCATTTTCTCTCTGTAAACCCTAACATAGATTCTCCATTTTTGTTTGATCTCTGATCTTTACATATATTTCCTTGTTTGAAATTATACATGACCTTTGGCTTTCCCATTCTGGAAGTCACGAAGTAAAGTATTGTAAGTAGGGTATTCATGATCACCTCAGTTGAATCTATTTTCACTTCTCCAAAGAAGTTAAAGACCCTTGTCTGAGTGTCAACAATTCTGCTTGAAGTGAGATACTGCTTGGGAGGAATGTTGGAAGCCAACAATCCAGTCACCATTTCTATTTCTTATCACTTCCCCGTACTACAAACTAACTTGTCTCGCATAAAAGCGCCATCAACGTTCAACTTATACCACCTAGCAGGAGGATTATGACATTGGTTTGAGGTATGAATTTATTTGCTTATGTTGTTTTATCTATCGTGAGGACCTTATATTCCACAAAGTGATTAATGATGATGTTGTATATAATTAGAGTTTAGATGGTATATGTTGGGTGAAATTGATGTTTTATACTTCAATACCACACCGGGAGAGGGGGGGGGGGGTGATTTGTGTGGTGACCAATTTTTCACTTAAGTTGTTTATGGAAGGACCTGGTTCTTCTACGTGTTCCTTAACCTACTATTGAAGAAATAATAAATGCGGAAAGTAAAGAACACAAGTATTTTACGTGGAAAACACCTGGCTCAAAAGGTGAAAAAATCACGACCTACTTTCTAGTAGGATTTTCCCAAACTCTCCACTAAAATCACTGAGCCAAAAACTGCATTTACAAAACACTTTTGTAAACCTAGGATTAACTCTAATCCCATTGTAGCGCACAACCTCAACTGTTGCGACAACTTCAAGTTAACTCTAACTTGAAAACTCTGAGTACCTAATACAATTGCTTCTAGATAAAGCTGAAAGGTACAATATGAAAGCACCTACTACAATTGAACAGAATAAAAGACAGACACTTGGAACTGGTTCTTCTATCTGGTTCAAGTAGCTTCAGGTTTGCACGCTTGAATCACACACAAATTGCTTGTAAAATTGCCTTGCTATTTTGCTCTCAATTAACGTTCAACTTCTGCTTATGTGCGTTACCTCTAAAAGACAATAACACTGATATTTATAGAGTTAGTAAATAGAGATTGAATAGAAGTCTGATGCTACTCTTCCTTGGTTGATGAGGTCTAGTTGATCTAAACCTCTAACTCCTCCTCTTTCTTAAGCCGTGTTCTCCTTGAGTAAGGAGTCATTCTCCTTATCTAATTGTCGCGCCCCCTTTTTCCTCGCGGAGATCGGGTTGCGACACTTTGGGACAACTCCTTTCCGTTTGGGAATTGGTTGTGAGATTTGAAGAGTCGCCACCTAACGGATTAAGATGCGTTAGGGCACCTAGAACAAATAACTCGTGAACTAGTTTACATCACCAAAGATTTGGGAAGGGCTCAAAATTACCTTGAGGGGAAGGTGTTAGGCACCCCTTGAGGTCCACAACGGTGGGTCCCGGCCAACCTCAATTTAAGCGAATTAGTCTTATAAGCAGATAAACAAACATACATTATTTTAAAAAAACAGGGAGTAAAGGGGTCCTAGGTTTTTTAGCCTATAGGATCACTTATGTGCAATACTCGGTAAACTTTCCTTAAATAGAGGAGTTACGCGCACCATTACCGCACATGTTATCATATCCTTTACTACCCAATTACCCTCCCCTTAATTATTACCTACGCGTTCTAATAGCATTGAATACGTACCCTATGCGTGCGTTATCCGTCCCTTTCCTAGGGCCCTGGTGGTGCTTAGGAACTCTAGTTAAGCTGGTTCTAGACTTACCTATGGTGCTTAAAAGGATAAAACTAGGTGTCAAACAAAACAGGTAGGACTGTCACATAAGGAGCAGTTAAAGGGGCTCACATTTACCTCCGCAAGTAAGCAAACAATTGCACGCCTCAAACAAATAGTTTTAAACGATTTAAAGTCCTACAGCAGGATATCTAGATGAGCACAAAATATGCAGCAGTTTCATTAAGGCGAGGCAGTAAATACCTAATCAGCTTGCGTACTGATTTTATTACTTCCTGAACCTGGGCAGTTTATAAGTAGTCAAACAAACACAGTTTTGGCAACTTCAGGGTTTTATTTATCCTACAGGCTTGCCTAGGCGATAACCGACAGGATCCTATAGCTATGATATCTAAACATATTATAAACCAGTGACTAGTTTAAACAGGGAGATTTTATCCGTTTAGACCCTATAGGCATGATGTCTACGTGCTGAAAATGATCACAGGCATTACAGAACCGATTTTACATGTTTATCTCTATGAGCATGATATCTAAGTGTTGGAACTGTTTTTATACTAATTCCTTATAGGCATGACGATTAAGCGATGAAACTGACTTTATATATATATTTTCCTATAGGCATGATATCTAGGCGAATAAAGGTGACAATTAAGTGCCAAGTGAGTGCAACGAAATATCCCATAAACATGATTTCTAATGCACATAGAGGTTTTGAAAACATTGCAGAATGGGTAAACGGCCTAGAAACAGGATTTCTAGGATGAGAATTCAACATAATGAGATAAACCCTATGAACATGGTTTCTAATGCAAATAAATATCATCACAATAGTCTTATAGACATGGTTTCTACCCGATCCACCACAAAGTTATATATAAAAATCTCTTTCCGATTTTACTAATAACCCCAGTATCTGTTATTACAGGAATTATTATTACAGACCAGACATAAAATGAATTACGGAATGAAATTGCTATACTATATGGAGCCTGGATAGGCCCAAAAGTAAACCTGGAAACCAGGCCTTCAACCAAGTCTGAAATATACCAGTATCTCATAGTACACCAAATGACCTCCTGGTGCGTCATAGTTCCCAAGGGCCTCAGGGACCCCGGGTAATGCTCACACCAGAAACCCTTTTAAGAAATAGTTTTGTGAACAAGTTTTGAAAGCCAGCCCTAGTGTATCAGAGTTCGGAGGAGTCTCATGGACTCCTAGGCAGTGCAAACACTAGAGGGGCAGGACCCTAGATATTCTAAGAGTAGGAGTTGAAAATAGTACTTAAAAATAGGAGATAGTTTTAAGAAAATAGTTTGGATTTTAGGAGTAAATAAGAAGAAACAGAGTCATTTCAACACTTAAACAAAGATTCCAGCAATCAAACAGTAGACAGAAACAGGATCACAACCACTTCAAGCAAAGTTTCACGTTGCCTAGATTTGACTTAGTTCATTAATCATCACTAGGTGGTAAGATAGTATGCTGGGAACAGAATAAGAAATAGACAACTATGCAGAGAAAGGTAGTAGGGGTTGGGAACATAGAAGTCAGGAACACAGAAAACAGGGCAAGTATGCTAGTTGAGAAAACAAGTAGATAAGCATCCTATATCAAATAAGAACATGCTAAACTGTGTGATCCATATTGACATATTGAACAAGACAATTTCACGAGAGTTAAGGGCATGCTAGTTATTAGAAACATACCACATGCAAAGACAGGTTGACATCTTATAATAGTCAGATTCCACAACATACTGAATAGGGCATAACAACAGAAGTAGTCTTGCTAATTTAAATCAATGAACAGGAAAGACATTCACAGTAGTAATCATGCTAATTGTGAGCAATAAACAGGAAAGACAGGAGTGAACTGCACAGAAGTGGTCATTCTGATGGAGAGCAATAAACAAGGAAGCACATAGGTTCAACTCCATAGCATATTGAATGATAATGGGAATGGAGACATACCAGTTAGGAAATAGCAAACAGGAAGTTGAAAGTATGCAGAATCCAATAGTCTAGCCTTGGCTTTCAGCCAGCTAGACAATGTAGCAAACACAAGTAACAGAAAAAGTTTGAATTAGAGCAAGAGTTTGTGTGTGTGTGTATGTGCTTCTTTCTGAGTATGTGTGTCTGTTTTCAAAAGTAGAATGGGGTTTATATAACATCGAGTAAAGTGAAGCAAATAAGGTAAAGGGAATCAAGAGTTCACATATAAGGCAAAGAGACCAATCAATCAATCAACTAGGGCTTAACATGACCAATTAACAGGCAGGATTCCGGGATAGATGCTTCAAATTGGGAAGAAATCAATTATCAGCCAAATTAGGGTTTAAATAAGGCAAGAAAAAAGTCATAGGCCTTTTTATAAGTCAATTAGAGTAAATCAACACCTAGAAATCAGGCCAATAGACTAATTAAGGCAAGTAGTATCAATTAGGAGTCACAAATAAGGAAAGTAGGTAAAAATTACAGGGAGCAGCCATCTCAGCAAAACACAATAATTTCGAACCCTAAATAATCAAATAATCATCAATTAATCTCTGCTAATTGGAGAACAAGGAATAACGGGCAAATATTGAAGCGAACAATTAAACAAACAAAGGACTAGAACATAGGCATGAAAGAATCAGTAGAACTAGTAAAGATAACCGGATTCAAACACATAGAAACTTTAGAAAAGTTTTGCAGAAACAAAACGAAGTGAAACCCTAGTTTTAGAAAATATTGAAATCGACTAATAGTAAGGAAAACAGAAGATTTTTCAAACAAAAACTACTGGATAAATTAAAAGTCGTGTCAGATCTACAAGGATCTGAAGAGGTTCGAGTAGAAATAGATGAGGGTTTTGAGAAAATGGGACAAGGTGAGGAAAAATCTAGCCTAGAATATGAGTTTCAAAACAAAGATAACAATACTCACACACAGCGATGAACACAAGACAGGTTCATAAAAAAAACAAAGAGTCTAGGTCGACTCTGGGTTGAGTCTAGGTTGACTGTGGATTGAGTCTCCTTGAGATTCCTTCAGATAACAACAAAATCGAACAACCAGTAGAGGTATGAGGCCAGATAAGGCCGTAAATCACCAGATGATCCTATATCTGGTCAGGAATCGAAGAGGTTTGGGGAAATTTTGGAGTGACGGCGCCCCAGGGTTTGAGAGTGTCTTAGAGAGGAGAGGAGGAGAGGATTTGGGGGCGGCGGGGTTAGAGAAATGAGTAGGGTTTTGGGGTGTTAGGATAATAAAAAAAGGAAGGAGGGTTTTGGACCGTTGATCTTTGAGATCAACGGCCAAGATCGGTTCCGTGCTGGGATGGGTTAGATAAGAAATTGGACTATGGTTTGGGTTAGGTTTAAGTGGGCTAGGGTAGATGAACTGGGCTGGGGTTTTAATTTGAATTGGGCTAGGGGTCCGAATTTAAACATAATTAAAGGGGCTATTTGTTTGATACCCAATTTATTAATAAAATAATTTGTAAAATAGCTAATTAAATGATAAAAGTAATTTTTATGCATGAAGATGATTTAAAATAATTACTTAGCATTATAAAAATATAAAAAGGTTATTTTCTTGTGAAATAATGTAATTACGCACACATGGGCTACTATTGCAAAGTTATTGCAATTATAACCCTAATATGTGCATATGGCTATTTGTGAAATAACCAAAGCTCGGTATAAATATAAATGATAAAATTAAGCAAATAAAATTATCATAAAATCATTTGTAATGCAATTAGTAATTATTTATAAACTAAAATGCTAGAATAAATTAATTAAAATCCTTTTAAAATTACAGAAAAATTATGGAAAAATACTGGTTGATGCTCATGCACTATTCTGAAAGTATATATGCATTATAAAATATATGAGGGAAAAATTGGGTATCAACACTAATATGCAACCTTTTTTATCAGGATCAGGAGATATTACTTCTTTCGAGTTAAGTTTATCTCCTTCACGTGCATCTCACATGCATGAGTCTGTCCATATCTGTGCTTCACTAAGATGGACCTGGTCCATGTCTGAGTTCCTTTTGTCAGTCTTCAAAACTCACCTTTACTTGGGACAACAATTCCCCCTTTTTGATGATGACAAACTCTGTGCTTTTCATTCACTTAGGCCCTGTCAGAATTCAGCTCAATATTTTCCACTTATCATCAAGGACCAAGTTCATTAGGTTATAAACGTCACTATTCAGAATATAAAGCACAATATATTTTCCTCCTTTTGGCATCATCGAAAAGTTGCATAAACAAAATATGATTTCCAGATTTTAAAAATTACTCATGGCCACTGGGGCAACTGCAAATGTATTCCTGGATTAATCATCAGTAATCAACTACACTATTCAGACTATCAAGGAAAGATAAACAGTCAACAAGAGCAAAAATAGAAAACTTCATTGATAGAGAATATGATTCTGCCACAATCCACAAAAAAAAAAAAAACAGTTAAAACATTAGCAAAAAAGAATCCCTAATCTGGGTCACTGAAAGGTCTAGACAAGGTTCACGAAATGAAGGCTAAGGCAATTAAGGTTTGGAAGAACTAGAGGGTTGGGTTTTGGCTTGGAGAAGGTGCAGCATGTATTGAAGAATTCCATCATTCTTATCCTTTTCCTTTGTGAGCTTAGTTCTGAGAGCATCTCTCTCAGATTCAACCTCTGCCAAATGAGTCTTCAGCCTGGCTATCTCAGCATCATTTTTCCCACTCTCCTGCAATAGAGCTCCAACCTTGCTATTGATAGGTGTCCTTTTAGATGAACCAGGTTCATTGGAAATGGCATTGACCTCATAATCACAAGCAATCAGAGTATTGATTCCAAAATGGTCTTTGCTTGTGGCCATCTCCCACTTCTTTAGTGGCACCTTACAACGAGCAAGAACAGTAGTGAGAATAAAACCATAAGGAGTGGCATGGGCCTTGGAGCCATTGATAACCCTATCAAGTAGCTTGATCATAAATCCAGGCCAGTTGATCTGCCGCCCACTTTCAAGACACTCCATCAAAACCAAATCCATGTAGTTAGCAATGTGTCTATTTTCCTCCCTAGGCAGCAAACACTTGTTAACAAATTCAAACAGGACTTTGTGGCATGGCTTTATTTCACTCTTATACACAACCTTGGCCTCATTCACTTCTGTGCTATCACAGAACTTCCTAGTAATGGCAAGGGCAGTAAGAAGGGAGTCCAGACTTGGCCATTTTTGCCTTGTGTAGTCATCATACCCTTCAGAAGGAATGTCAAGAACTTCACCCAGCCTTTTTGCATCAAAAGACATTTGAACCCCTTTCACCTAGCTGGTATCTCTGCCATCCTTGACCTCTGCATTGGCCATGAACTCAATAATCTCATTCCTTGCCATCCTGCCATCCAACTGAAGGACCATGTCCTTCCATCCCCGAACAACTAGAGCATCAACCAGTTGAACCATCCCTGGTTCCTCCAAATCCTTCAAAAGTCTACCCTTCAAGATTGTTCGTTTTCCAAACTTGGCCATCTTATCCTTTTCATCGTCAGCTTCACTCTCTTCTTGACCACTCCAATCTTCCTCCTCAGTGATTTTAAATTGCTTAGATTTCACAGAAGACCTTGTCTTTTTAGCCAAAGAAGGTTCAGCAGTCTTAGATACAGATGAAGACTTCTTGGAGGAAGTCTTGGTCTTCTTAGGCTTAGGGGTCTGCACCTCCACAGTCACATCTCCACCTTGATGGACCGGGTCCATCTCCTCCACATCAACAACCTCAACAGGCTCTGCAAACTTAGCTTTCCCTTTGTCCATTCTTTTCTTCTTGCTTTCTTCCATAGCTTTTTTCAACTCATCCTCACTCCTCTTCAACTTACTCCTTGTGGCCCTTCCTTTTGGTAGAGGAATATCAGCAGTTGTTGGAGAAGTAGCCTTCCTTTTCTTGGTAGTTCTTGCAGTGCTAGGAGCTTTTGGTGTTGGAGTTCTCCTTTTCTTGGGGGTTATAGCTTGCACCCACTTTCTTCAGAAGGTCTGCTAGGGTCTCCTCAATAGATGAACCAGGTTGATCTGCTTGTGAACTGAGATTGACAAGCCTTTTAACAGCCTCCCCTGAGCCACTTCCCCCTGTTTTCTTGCTACTTTCTACCACCTTCTCATGCTCAGCCCCACAGATAGCCATTCTAACCATTTCAGAAGTGGGTGAAGAATCAACCACTTCTTTCCCTTTTTCCCTCACATCACTACTCACACCCTCACTCTCCTTTTCTTTTTCACTTTTATTTTTACCTGCTCTCCTTCTTGACTCAGACGTTTCCACATTCATAACAGACCCAACCAAAACAAAATGATTCTCTAGATTTTCAACCAGAATAGAACGTACCTCAAAAGGGAGATTTTGCACAGATGTTGCCTGCTCATAATCAGAAGATCCAGTTCCTTTCCCCTCACTCACAGACTTGAAAGAATCATCAGAATTTTCAGACTCTTGGGCTTGACTAGCCTTTAATTTTGCATTTAGTTTCTTTGAAAGCGCACATGTAGCCATAGTTTTACGAGCAAACATCTTCACTCGCCTTCTCCTAGGCTGGGGGGTTGTGTTGGGTTGATGAGTAGTGGAGGAATCGGAGGGGGTAGGTTGTGGATGAGTGCCTGGGTTATCTTGGGGGTTGGTCATCTGCGCTAATTCTGGAGGAGAATTTTTGAATTGAGTTTTGGAAGAGAGAAGAGTAGAGATTAGAAAAAAGTTTGACAGTTTTGAGAATTATGGGAGTGGTAGTGGTGATGACGATGGATTCTAAAGGGAGAGGGTTAATTAATGTCCAACGGAAGCTTTTTGTAGTCAATTGGAAGTCCAATCATTCTGAAATTTTCAGGTTGAAAGGGCGGTTAAGCTTCCCTAGATTCTGGGCATTTTTATACTGTGAGGATTCTAGTTGAAACAGAACTGGTTCAAATCTCAAAATGATAGGTTTTTCTAAAGATATTGAATGTAGGTAGGACTCTGCTCATGAATTAAATATTAATATTTCTAATTGTGCATAGTGTAGAAAACATACCTCGTTATTCAGATGAACCAGTACTGATGAACCAGGTTCTTCACTAAGAATCCTCTTGATCATGCCTTATTTGCCAAAATAGAGAAAATTTGTTAGAGATCAGTGAGTCATATCAACACATGGCACAGGAGTATACTATTTACAGTATGAAACAAAGAAAAAATTAGTCTAGATATTTACACAAGTTCTAGATTTCCTAACCAAAAAAATTTTTTTTCGTTTTTTTTATTGTGCAATCTGAACTGGCTTCATTAGGTGATCTTAATCATCCCTAGTTCTAACCTGTTCCTTTAAAAGCTTTCTCCAATCAGTGCTTTTGTAAAAATGTCAGCAATCTGCTTATCAGTAGCACAAAATTCTATAGTGATCAGTCCTTCTCATAGTTGTCCCTTAAGAAATGGTGTCTAACATCTATGTGCTTAGTTCTCATATGATGAACCGAGTTCTTAGTCATACTAATAGCACTAGTGTTATCACAAAAAATAGGGATGCAACCAACTTCAATACCACAATTCATCAACTGCTGTTTGATCCACAGCAATTGAGCACAACAAGAAGCAACATCAACATACTCAGCTTCAGCAGTAGATAATGCCACTGAATTTTGCTTTTTAGTGGCCCATGACACCGGACATGAACCAAAAAAGTGTGCCATACCTGAGGTGCTCTTCCTGTCAACAAGGAAACCTACATAGTCAGCATCAACATATCCCACTAGATTAAAGTTACTACCTTTTGGATACCAAAGGCAAAGGTCAGTAGTGCCTTTCAAGTATCTCAATATTCTCTTGATAGTAGTCAAGTGGGATTCCTTTGGACTTGATTGAAATTGAGTACAGAGCCCTATACTGAATAAAATGTCAGGTCTACTAGCACTAAGATACAAAAGTGAACCAATCATACCCCTATACAACTTTTGATCAATAGATCAACTAGGTTTATCTATGTCTAGTTTTGTGGCTGTTGCAATAGGAGTGTCTATTTCCTTTGATTCGTCCATTTTAAACTTCTTAATCAACTCATTTATATATTTTTGTTGATGGATCACGGTTCCATTTGAGTTTTGTTTAATTTGTAAGCCTAAGAAGAAGTTAAGCTCACCTATCATACTCATTTCAAATTCACTCCCCATTAATTTAGCAAATTCCTTACTAAGTTTTTCAGTGGTTGCCCCAAAAATTATGTCATCAACATATATTTGTACTAGTATAAGTACTCCTTTACCTTTTCCCTACAAGAATAGAGNCAGTTTACTACTTGTAGCCATGTTCAAGAAGGAATTTGGATAGTCGTTCACACCATGCTCTAGGAGCCTGCTTGAGTCCATAGAGTGCCTTGTCCAGTTTGTATACATGATCCGGACACTCCTTGCTTTCAAACGCTGGAGGTTGTTTGACAAATACTTCTTCCATTAAGTAGCCATTTAGGAAGGCACTCTTGACGTCTATCTAGTGAAGAGTAAACTCCATGTGTGCAGCAAAGGCTATGAGGAGTCTTATTGCTTCCAATCTTGTAACTGGAGTAAAGGTCTCATCATAGTCTATGCCCTCCTCTTGGCTATAACCTTGAGTCACCAAACTTGCCTTGCTCCTTGTAACAGTTCCATCTTCATAAAGTTTGTTTCTGAAGACCCATTTAGTGCCAATTACTGATCCGTCATTGGGTCTTGGAACCAGATGCCAAACTTGACTCCTTTCAAACTGATTGAGTTCATCTTGCATTGCATTTACCCAGTCTGCATCATGCAAATCCTCAGCAACATTTCTAGGTTCAATAAGAGATAGGAAAGCATCAAAAGCACAAAGATTCTTTAATTGAGTTCTAGTTTTAATTCCAGAAGTTGGATCGGTAATTATGTTCTCAATGGGATGAGAACTTTGATACTTTTAAGGTTTCACAACCAACTGGTTTCTGTTTGATGTTTCTCCCATGTTCTGTTGCTGAGGAACAGGCTCATGGACAGGTTCCATTTGTGAATTAGATTCAGTTCTTCGTTGTTCAGTTCCCCCTATCAGGTTGCCCTGGATGGAAGAACCCGCTTCATCACCTGTTCCTTCTTCTAGTGCAGCTTCAGCTTGGGCTGTGACTTCATTTAAACCTTTTACCAGCCCAATAGCTTCATCTTCATGTTCCTGTCTCTCACAAAGAATGTTAGTTTCATCAAAAACTACATGTACACTTTCTTCTACATACATAGTTCTTTTGTTGTACACTTTATAAGCTTTGCTATGTGAAGAATATCCCAAGAATACTCCCTCATCACTTCTGGGATTAAACTTACCTAAGGAGTCCTTTCCATTGTTGTGCACAAAGCACTTGCATCCAAATGCCCTAAGATGGCATATATTTGGTTTTTTCCCTTTAAGTAACTCATAGGGAGTCTTCTCTACAAGAGGTCTAGTGATGCACCTATTAATGATGTAACATGCAGTGTTTACAGCTTCTGCCCAGAAGCTATGGGGGAGTTTACTAGAAAGAAGCATAGTCCTAGCCATATCTTCAAGTGTCCTATTCTTTCTTTCAAATACTCCATTTTGTTGAGGAGTCCTAGGGGCAGAAAAAGTATGATCTATGCCAAGCTCATCACAAAATTCAGCAAGCTTAGCATTTTCAAATTCAGTTCCATGATCAGACCTAATTGATGCAAGTTTATTACCTAGTTGTTTCTGAGTTTTTCTAACAAAAGAAGTAAACATGTCAAATGCTTCATCCTTAGATAAAAATAATGTCCAAGTAAACCTAGAGTAATCATCAACAAGCACCATCACATATTTTTTACCACCTCTGCTTAATGTTCTCATTGGACCACAGAGATCCATATGAACCAGTTCCATCGACCTGGCCGTGCTTACCATTTTCTTGCTTTTGAAAGAGGATCTTACCTGCTTCCCCCTTGTACAAGCCTTAACAACTTTGTCTTCCTTAACCTTGATGTTAGGCAGCACTATCACCAGGTCCTTGGAGACTAATTTGTTGACTTGACTTAGACTTGCATGTCCAAGTCTTTTGTGCCAAAGGAGGGGATCATTGTCCAACACACTTAAGCAAGTGAGTTCATTTTCTGAAAGAGTGGACAAATCTACAATGTATATATTGTTTACTCTTTTTCCTTGCAAAACAATCTTGTCAGTGGTAAGATTTATCATAAAACATTTGGTAGAGGTGAATGCTACCAAGTTACCTCTGTCACACAGTTGTGATACACTGATTAGGCTATATTTCAAGCCATCTATCAGGTAGACATTCTCAATGGAGTGTGAGTCTGTCTTACGTACCTTTCCAACCCCAATGATCTCACCTTTCATACCATTTTCAAAGGAGACATTGCCTCAAGTGAAAGGAACTAATTTTTGCTTCCAATCATATGTTTTCAGCAGCCACTATCCATGTACCATATTTGGCTGCTCCCTTTCACTTGGACCTGCACAAGGAAATCATGGGTTAGTCATAGGAACCCAAACTAGTTTGGGTCCCTTTCAATAGGCAAAATGGTGAATTAAACTCTTTTTAGCCCATCCTGGCAGCCTATTTTTCCCTTGAACAAAAGTTTTGTTCTTTTGACTGGCCTTTTCTTTTGCAGTGCACTCTCTTCTGTAGTGACCAGTCTTACCATAGTGTGTGCAGATTTTGTTCTCAGGAAGTCTGATGTACTTTCTTTTGGGATCTCACTTAGGTGCAGGGGTCCCATAGCCAAGTCCTCTCCTATTGCTACTGTGGTGTTCTTGTAGCCATGATAGAGCATCAGAGGACTTATTCCATTTACAGGTTCTGTCTAGTTCATGCTTAACCTTGCTTAGATCTTCTTTTAGGGATCTTATCTGCTCGTCTTTTTTGTACAACTCATCCTTCATTTTTCCTAGATTTTCTCCTAAGGTGAGATGTGTGTGATCAACTTTCTTTTTACCTGTTCCTAGTTTCAGTTTTAAATTTTCAGATCTAAGCTCTAGCACAATGGTGTCAAGTTTAAGAACCTGGTTCTTCAACTCAGCATTTTTACTATCACTTTCACTAGCCTTGAGTTCCAGATTTTTGCACTTAGCTTTTAAGATTACACATTCCTTAGACAGCTGTTCCTTCTCATTGTTTATGACCTCAGATTCATCGATAAAATCTAGCCGTAACTTATATAGTTTTTCTTTGGACAACAATTTAATCTTGTCTTTGAGATGAATCATACTTACCTCGGATTCCTCATCGGTTTCTCCAATGGACATCAGTGCTTGTTAATCTCCATCTTCTGTTTGTGAATCCTCATCTAAGCTCTCCCCCCAAGTAGCAACCATAGCCTTTGTGGATCCTTTGTTCTTCTTGGGATGAACTTGTTCCTTCTTCCCGTTTCTTCGTTCAGCCCTTTCTTTCTTCCATTCAATTTCACAATGACGACAATTTTTGATCATGTGGTCAGTCTTACCACATTTGTAGCAGCCCTCGTTGGTCTGCTTTTCAGGGACCCTTGGTTTGTTGAAGGTTGCACCTCTTGAAGAACCCTTTCCTCTCATTAGATACTTTTTGAAATCCCTCGTGATCATAGCCATTTCTTCTTCCTCTAGATCTGCACTTTGAGCTATTCTGAGGTCCAGGATCCTTTCCTTCTCGGGTGCATCCATATTCATGGTTTGCCTTCTAAGTTCATAGGCAGTGAGATTTCCAATTAGCTCATCCAACTTAAGAGTGGCAATGTTCTTTGCTTCCTGAATAGCAGTGATTTTGCTTTTCCAAGTAACTGGCAACACCCTTGTCATTTTCTCAACCTTGTCTTCTTCAAGAATAAACCTTCCAAGAGACTTAAGTTCATTTGTCAGTGTTGTGAACCTTGTAGACATCTCTTGGATGGTTTTTCCTTCATTGTGAAATTCTCATATTGAGAATACAGCAATGTTCCTCTTGATCTCTTCACTTGAGGAGTTCCTTCATGAGCCACTTGCAAAGTGTCCCAAATTTCCTTAGCAGTAGTACAACTTTGAATTCTGCTGTACTCATCTGGACCAAGTCCACACTCAAGCCACTTCTTGGCCTTATCATTCTTTTCCCACTTCTTCAAGTCCTTAGCAGTGCAGTCAACTCTAATCTTTGGGACATCCACTCCTTCAACATTCTTCTTCATGGTAGCTAGGGGACCATCAGTAACAATGTCCCAGAGTTCATAGTCCTCTCCGATGATGTGATCTTTCATCCTATTTTTCCACCAGGAGTAGTACTGGCCATTAAAGAGTGGAGGCCTAGCAGTGGATTGTCCTTCCCAGTTTCCAGGTGGTGCACTCATCTTGATCTGTTCCTAAGGTATTAGCCTCTTCAAGGATAACTTGCTCTGATACCAATTGATGTTGTATACTTCAATACCACACAGGGGGGGGGGGTAATTTGTGTGGTGACCAATTTTTTGCTTAAGTTGTTTATGGAAGGACATGGTTCTTCTACGTGTCCCTTAACCTACTATTGAAGAAATAATAAATGTTGAAAGTAAAGAACACAAGTATTTTACGCGGAAAACACCTGGCTCAAAAGGTGAAAAAACCACGACCTACTTTCCAGTAGGATTTTTCCAAACTCTCCACTAAAATCACTGAGCCAAAAGCTACATTTACAAAACACTTTTGTAAACCTAGGATTTACTCTAATCCCGTTGTAGCACACAGCCTCAACTGTTGCGACAACTTCAAGTTAACTCTACCTTGCAAACTCTGAGTACCTAATACAATTGCTTCTAGATAAAGCTCAAAGGTACAATATGAAAGCACCTACTACAATTGAACTAGAATAAAAGACAGACACTTGGAACTGGTTCTTTTATCTGGTTCAAGTAGCTTCAGGTTTGCACGCTTGAATCACACACAAATTGCTTGCAAAATTGCCTTGCTATTTTGCTCTCAATGCACGTTTAACTTCTGCTTATGTGCGTTACCTGTAAAAGAGAACAACACTGATATTTATAGAGTTAGTAAATAGAGATTGACTAGAAGTCTGATGCTACTCTTCCTTGGTTGAAGAGTTCTAGTTGATCTCAACCTCTAACTCCTCCTCTTTCTTAAGCCCTGTTCTTTTTGAGTAAGGAGTCCTTCTCCTTATGCAACCTTTTCGATCAGGATCAGTAGATATTACTTCTTTCAAGTTAAGATTATCTCCTTCACGTGCATTTCACATGGATGAGTCTGTCCATATTTGTGCTTCACTAGGATAGACCTGGTCCATGTCTGAGTTCCTTTGTGAGTCTTCAAAATTCACCTTTTCTTGGGCTAACATAAATTATTGGAAAAACTAGCTCTAGTAGTATCTCGAAAGGAAATTTCCCGTTGGAAAGAACAAGACACTACAAATGCACGATAAAGGTAGCAGCAAAATAATACTGCCGATGTGTCGAAGAATTTCTAATTTATTTGACTCAAGAAAAGACCTTAAATACAAACACAAATAGGAGTCGACGACAACTATAACACACACCAACAATAAATTAATATAGGCATCAACAAGATAACCAAACAAGAGAGACCACATTTTTTTGTGTGAAAAACTTTTTTAATATAAAAAATTAAAAAAATCCTGACTCTATTGACTAGTTCCCAGGGTAGATGCAGAGACTGGTAATTTCGTCGTGATTGTTTATACTTGATGATTGTACACTTGATGCTTATACCTTTATTGATCCTGTATCTACTTTTTTTCTATGTCACTCTATATTTTGCATTGAATTTCAGGATAGAGACAGAATAGCTACTTTTGCCGTTCATTATGTCTACTCTAGTTGGGAATTCTGGTATATTGCTTCCTGCGTATAGGGAATGTATGATTATAGTCCAGCATTAAGAAACTAGGGAAGACCTCATCAAGCTAGAAATGGTTGATTTTGACATGATCACAGAATGAAGTGTTCTATGGCATTCTTTAATTTCGCGGCCAAGGTAGTCAAGTTTTAATTTTGATGGTAGGCTAGAAACTCATGCTTTAGTCATAGTTTGCACTCTAATTACTGTATTTTACGTGTGTTTGAGCATACATAATAGTGAATTACACTTATTACGTGTTTTATGCCTTACATGAAGTGATTTCGAGTTAAAAGATAATTTGGAGCTAATCGAACAATTTAAAGCTTTGAAGTCTGTGTAAAATCCCAAGGAATTAAACCGGGATCACGTTCTGGGAGTCAAGGACCAAGTCTGGATGTCAAAAAGTAGAAGAAATAAAATTACTCTGAGAAAGAAACACTATCGCGCATGCGGCGCGATAGTGTAAATTGGGCCTAACAAAAGATTGACATGGTCTCCGATAATTCCCACAAGCGCGCTTGTGCATTTTTCCTAGAGTATTTTCCTACTTCGGCTTGGAACGAGTAGTTTTGTCGTGACGCACTTCTACATGGTATAAATATACCAAAAAAACTTTTTTGAAAGGACTTTTGACCTACGAAAGATTTGAGAAGCTACTAAGGCAAGAAGTTACAAGAATTCATCATGATTACAACCAATAATCTGTGCAATACGTGAGTTTGTATCGAATCATTAGTATTGATATTTTTAATGTCTTTAAACCTAATTGAGATGAATTTTCCATTGCTATGGAATAATTTCCCTTAGAGTGTTGACAAACACGGTGTTTTGATAATTTTATTAGGGATTCTATTCTTGATAGTTGCTTGAATTAATTGATGGAGTTTTAAATCGTTTTGTATAGATGTTTATTATTTTGCTTAATTGAAAGGGGAGCTTGATATTAAATTTCTTTACATCTTATGCTCTAGTTTATATTCCTGATTCAACAAGGTAATCGAAAGAGTCTCTTGAATTATTAATCGAACTAGAAAATAGGGAAATATTCGTGAGAAGTTACCCTTTAGACTAAACCATCATTTTATTCATTGCAATTGTTCACCGTGCTTCAATTGGATTAATTACTGAAATTAACATTTAATCGAAAGAGGAACATTGACTTCAAGTGTAATCTATTATCTGTTTAATTCGTAAGAGTCAACAGTATTATAGAGTGAACTAATTCAAGAATCGGACCCGAGTCAATTGTCTTGCACCTGTCTAGTCAATTACCTTTGTTTCTCTCATTGATATTTTTTTGTTGCTAAACTGTTGTCTTTCGTGATCAATTGTTATTTGCTTAATTTTTAGTAGTCAATCGTAGTTGATAATCATTCAATCATGTGATAATTTTTCTAGATAATAATTAAATGAAAATTATTCAAACACTGTTTTAATACAATCCCTTTGAAAACGATAATTTAACTATACTATCTTTGACTAGCGTGCAATCATTTCTTGTGGTGTTTTGCACTCATCAGATTTTGGTGCCGTTGCCGGGAATTGACAATCAATAGTGTTCGAAATAGTTATTGGTACTAATTTAGGAATGTATTTTACTTTGTTGTATTCACGTTTTCTCATTTGTGTGCAGGACATATGTCAAATTTCATTGGTGTGTGACTTGATCTTCTTAAAAGGATGTAATATCCTACGAATCGGAGTTGGAGAAACACCTGCGATAACTAAGAAAGAAAGAGGGTTCACCGAAAATTTCTCGGAGAAATCTTTAATCAGAGAACACATGGCAAAGAATGACGATTATGGAGGGGACTTAGTTGCAAGAGAAGCAGCGCAACATAGAGAACAAGCTATATGATTAGCAGTTGAAGAGGCCCTTAGAGTTGCTGATGAGACCGTCGAAGAGGATGGGGGTCGAAGATTCAATATAAACCAACCCCTTGTTGAATACCAGTTTGAAAATATAGCCCCAGCACTGGAAGATCACTAGGTGGATATGCCAAACCAGTCTACAATCAGGGACTGTCAAGTGTCGGACCTCCACCCATAGCAACAAAAAATTTTGAGTTAAAGCAAGGCTTGATTCAAACCATCCAGAACAACTATATCTTTAGAGGGAAGGTGAATGAAGATCTGAACACTCATTTGATGGAATTTGAGGAAATTATGAACACCTTTTAGTATAATATAGTGTCCAAAGATGCAGTCTACTTAAGGTCATTCTCCTTTTCACTGAAGGATGACGCGGAGCACTGGCTTCGAGGCTTACCCATTGGGTCGATCAGGACATGGGAAGATATGACAAAAAAGTTTCTTGACAAGTACTTCTCAGCTGCAAAACCAGGGAAATTCAAAAGGAAAATCCATAACTTCAGCCAGAAGGACACTGAAACGGTCTTCGAAGCTTGGAAAGATTCAAGGAAATAGTGAGAAGGTGTCAGCATAATAGAATCAAATTGTGGATGCAACTCCAGACTTTTGGGATGGACTGATACCCTCCCCACGACAAACTATGAGTACTGTATGTGCAGCACCATTAATGAAGAAAACTCTAGAGGAGGTTGTCTCAACCCTTGATGAATTGTCTGAGGATACTAACTAGTGCATGCTGAGAGTAATGACAGAAGAAAATCTATTGGAGTTCACCAGGTGGAATCTAACACATCAGTGCAAGCACACCTAGACACCATGGCCAAAGAGATAAGAATGTTGACCTTAGCCAAGGTACAAAGTGAGCTGCAAGCAGCATGTGACTTTTGTTGAATGGGACACCCTACACATGAGTGTCAAGCTTCAACTGAAGAAGTTAACGCTGTGGGGAACTATAATGGAGGAAACTGCCAAGGTTGGAACAAGCTATTTTTGATTATTGATTGAGGGCTTTTGTGGTAAGTATCTTGCCTGACATTGTGAGGGGGAGCCACCCGTAGGAATTGGTTTGTTTGCACTATTTGAACTACGTGAAAGACGTGTACACGAGATGACGAGTGTGTACATGGCTTATATGTAGAAATTTGACCAACTTAGACTCTTAGGTTCTCATGTACATTAAAAATGAAGTTTTCTTATCATGTTAAATCCTCTATTGCTGAATTTACCCTTACATGTCTTATTTGAAGTTGATTAGTTCATGTTCCACCCCTTTATTCCCAAATATACTCTTATATTCTTAATTGAAGCTATTACATCTTCATTGCCATTTAACTCTTTCGTAGTTGATTACCATTAATTAAAATTATTTTTATCTATTCTATTGTTGTCTTATCCTTTTTTGAAGTCATCGTTACATGTTATCTCCCTTGTTGTTAGGGTCATTCTTATTGGGAATCATTGTTACATGTTATGTCTCTTATCGTTGGGTCATTCTTATTGAGAATCATTGTTGCATGTTATCTGTTCTATTTTTGAGTTACTCCAATTTGATATTGTTGTTGCACACTATCTCTCTAATTGTTGAGTTGTTCTTATTGAAACCAGTGTTACTTGTCATGTCATTCATTAAAAACTTATTCTTCCGATTCTTTGTGTTTTATAATTCTTGTGTTGATTTACTTGTCGTACTCTTGTGTTATTGTTATTGTTGTTGTACTCAGTGTTGTTGAGCCGAGGGATATGTGTGGTTGTGGTACTAGAATTGCTTTGAGGAAATGTTGTGGAATATGGGCACATGTGGTGCGAGTTGTTATATTGTGTTGTTATGTTTTTTGCACATGTCATACTATTGAGAGGACTATCGGAGTGTTTTCACGTGAGTTGTCCGTGCTATTGTTACTATTGATAATTGCACATGCGTCATGACAAGGCGGGGTATATATATATGTGGGTTTGTACATGTGGTGAGACAGGGTGGGAATTTATTATGCGCGTGTGGCGAGACATGGAGGGCATTTACTTTATTGTTGGGCACGTGGCGAGACAAGAAGGGCTATGTCGAGGATGATTTGTGATGACTTCTGATGACCTGGGGGCATTATTATTAATGATATTTGTGTGGTGGGTGTGCCTTCCTTGTGTGAGTCATGTATTTTACGCTTGGTTGTGTTGTTTCCTATGTGTCATTCGTTGTCTCTGCTTTTAGAACACTTGCACAAGCATGCACGTAATTAATCACTCATATCAGTTTAAGAAAATGAACCCTGATATTTATTGATCATTTACATATATTCTCGTATACTTGCCTTCTATGTGAGAGCTGTACCGTTGGCACGTGAGTTGACCGTGCGGATATGAGATATTTCTACTATTGGCACGTGAGTTTTCCATACGGTTATGAGATATTGTTACTGCTAGCATGTGAGTTGTCCGTGCAGATATGAGATATTTTCACTCTCTTAGCGCGTGAGTTATTCGTGCGGATATGAGGTTTTGATGGTATTGGCATGCAGGTTATTCGTGCAGCACGTGAGTTATCCGTGCGATTGTGATTTGAAATTTGGGCACAAGATGCCAAGTGATTAGGGTTCGTGACTTGGGACCCGCACTTTGTGATTATGAGGTACAACACCTCGAGAAAATCTTTATATAATCTTTATGTGGAAGCGATTGTTTTGTTGCGTTGTTACTTGTTACCCCTTACTTGGTTTCACCGTACTTAAGCTGTATTCTTTTTAATTTACGGTGTTATTACTGTTGGCTCCTTGTTGTTAGTTGTTATTACTAGTTCTTAATGCGAGTATTGTAACATTATAATTACCATGTTTAGATTTATATTGTTCTATGTTTGTTTTATATTCATAATCGTACAGGTTATTAAGTCTAGTAGGTGTCTTGACTGTCCGTCGTCACTACTCCACCGAGGTTATTCTTGATACTTACTGGGCACGGCCGTGGTGTACTCATGCTACACTTCTGCACATTTTGTTTAGATCCCGGTACTTCGGAGTTTGTTGATTATTAGCTAGTTGATCGGGCATTGATATGGAGACTCAAGGTATACCTGCCGTCACATTCGCAGACCTAGGAGTCACCTTTTGATGTTTACGTTGTACTGTTTATTTCCATTGCAGAACAATTGTACTTAGATAATTTCTAGTGAACTCAGTAGAGTTTATGACTTGTACAACCGGTTTTGGGAAGTGTATTGTTAGGATTCTATTTAAGAAGATTATATCAGTTTATCAGACTTACTTTAGTATTTTGTTAATTATTTTGTCAAGTTATTATTAAAGTTAGGCTTACCTAGTCGTAGAGACTAGGTACCATCACGATATCCTACAGAGGAAAATTGGGGTCGTGACAAAGTGGTTGACGATGAGGAACTAAAAAAGGAGGCTTCTAAGCCTAGTGTGGAATTGAAAGTGCTCCCTACTCACTTGAAATATACTTTTCTTGAAACTAAAAATTTTTCTGAGATAATTTCTGCTTACTTGACAGATACACTAGAAGAGAAGCTGGTGGAGCTGCTTAGAAAATACAAGAAAGGACATTGGCTGGACCATAGTTGATATTCAAGAAATCAGTCCAACCATTTGCATGCATAAAATTCAAATGGAAGAAAATAACAAGCCAATAGTGCAACCCCAATGCAAGATGAATAAAAATCTGGAGGAGGTAGTGCTTAAGGAGATTATCAAGTTTCTAGATACGGGAGTGATTTTTCCCATCTTTAATAGCCAATGGATCAGTCCAGTGCAAGTTGTACCGAAAAACTGGGCATGACAATGGTGAAGAATTAAGATAATGAATTTATCCCAACAAGAACAGTCACTGGGTGGAGAATGTGCATTTATTATAGAAGGCTGAATGATACAATAAGGAAAGACCACTTCCGACTACTGTTTATTGATCAGATGCTCGAGAAAGTGGTTGGACATGGCTATTATTGTATCTTGGATGGGTACTTAGGCTACAATCAGATATCCATTGCCCTAGAAGATTTTTAGAAGACTATGTTCACTTGTCCGTCAGGTATTTTTTGCTTACAGAAGGATGCTATTTGTGTTGTGTAATACAACAACCACTTTGCATAGGTGCATGATGTCTATATTATCCGATCTAAATATGAAGTGTCTAGAGGTATTCATGGATGGTTTCACTCTGTGTGGTGATGATTTTGATGATTGTTTGAAAATTTTGGAGCTTGTACTTGAACATTGTAAAGCCACTCACCTGGTTCTTAACTGGGAAAAGTGCCACTTTATTGTGAAAGGGGGAATTATTCTAGGCCACAAAGTGACTGCACATGGCATTGAAGTTGACAGAGCAAAGGTTTATGTAATTGCTAGACTTCCTCCACCGACTTCCCTGAAGAGCATAAGGAGTTTCTTGGAACATGCTGGATTCTATAGAAGGTTCATCAAAGACTTTTCTAGCAATACCAAGCCGTTGACTGCATTACTAACAAAGGATGTCAAGTTTGTGTTCACTATGGAGTGCTTAAGAGCATTCAAATTGATAAAGGAAAAACTTGTGATTGCTCCTATTATGGTGACACCTGATTGGAGCCAGCCATTTAAAATAATGTGTAATGCTAGTGATGTAGCTGTGGGGGCAGTTTTGGGGAAAAAAAAAAGATAAGATGTTTAGGACTATCTACTATGCAAGCAGGACGTTGAGTGATGCTCAAGTTAACTATGCCGCCACTGATTAAGAGTTCTTTGTTGTGGTCTTTGCTTTTGACAAGTTTAGATTATATCTTGTGGGGAGTAAAGTGATTGTGCACACTGATCACTCAGCCTTGAAATATCTGCTGAGTAAGGGAATAGACAATCAAGTCGTAGATCGTATATCTCAACATGAGAGACCTCGAATTGAGACAGTAGAAATAAGGGAAGAGGTCCCTGATGAGCAAATTTTCTCTATTGTTGCGGTGTTCGAAAGACCGCTTGGTATGCTGATGTAGCCAACTTTTTGGCTAGTGGATGGTTGCCATGTGACCTCCCTCGTGATCAAATAAGGAAGCTTCAAGGTGAGGCAAAAAGTTACTTTTGGAATATCTCCAAGTGAACCGGTTCGTGAATGGAAGAGTAATATTGTCGAGTCTCGGGATACTTTCTTTCCTACTTTAGGGAGAAGAAGATGATCACAAAAGAGTGTTTCTATCATTCGATGACTGTTATGGACATCAATGTCAAGGCACCAACTCTTCAATCTATGTTGATAGTTAATGAATTTCAAAAATCTTTTTGAAAGAGATTTTCGATATACTACTGGAACGCATTATCAATTTTAAGATATATGTGTTGTCAACACTCAATTGATATTTATTCTACCTTATCACATGACATGATAGAGTTGCGAAAATTGTAAGAAGAATTGAAGGATCAAATTGGAAATAATTTTATCCAACCTAAGAATATGCATAATTAAATTATTCGTTGTGGGGGAAAAATATCCTTAAAAACAATGTGCTCACATGCCTCTATTAAGCTTCCATCTATATTTTCAGATTACTTGTGACAATCATGAGCTTGATCGAAACCTTGAAGTATAATACAGAGCTACAGCCTTTGGAGAGTTAACAACTATGTTTACCCCTAAAATAGTACAGTTAAAAGTACTTAGCGACTATAATCGAAACAAATGGCAAGCCTGGCTCCAGGATCAATGCCTCCGAGGAAAAAAGTAAGAGCAATATAAAATAGAAAGTAAAGATATTTTATTTAGCTTGAGAACAAAATGTAGAATAAGTTTTGCCAAAGATTTTGTTGCCTAAATGGCTATTGAATCTACTATTTATAGCTATACCTAGGAGATCCTAGGATCAAGCCTCTCTTAAATGACAATAAAAAAGCCATTGATGAATAGGTAACGGCAGACCATGAATGCAACTATTCTCTGCAACGGCTGCCTATTTAATGCTAGGAAATCTTCTTCATTGAATGCTATCCAATGGCAATCATTTGATTATGTTCACGTTAATCATGTTCCCGTCGGGGTCAGCCCTATGTCACTTGCAGCTATTGTTCCTGATGCCGCTTACTACACAATTTATTCTCTATTTGTCTTCGAGTCACCCTATTATTAGGTCATTTGATACAAACCAATTTTACCCTATACAGATAGTCCCCCTGCTTTCCGGTAATACATTTTTGTGTCATCGGGAAGTTGGTAAAGATTTCTTTCTTAGCGGGAAATCCTTCAAAAACCTTCTGAATCATCTCTGACGCTTGATAGGACACACATCTCCTCGCATTTAATACCCCGAACACGTGTTGCCCCACAATTTAGAAATATTTTTGCCGGTTCTCAAGGTAATCATGACCATAATTTTTGCCATCTATATGTTTACTTATACTCATTACTTACCTCTTTCACTTCCAAAATTTTCATAAGTTCATTATCTTCTCTGCATTTAACCTTCTTCTGCTTTCATCTCTTTATGATTTTCTTCAAAACCTCCGCCTCCTTCTTAATATTATGGTTTCCTTTATTGAGTCGTTTGAAAACTCCGGTCTTCTCTATGGTGGAGGCCCAAAGAGAAGCAAAGATACATAGCTGATGTCGATGTTGATGCTCCCACGGTAAGCACCATCATGCCCAAACACTTGAGCATTGTTAATGACTTCCAAGAGGAGTTCCCTTCTGTGCATCCTCGAACTTGGGTTGTTTGCAGGTATCCCCTTTCTATTCGCCCTTCTAGTAGTCCTACTGTGAAGGATCATTGTAATAGCCCAGACCTAAACATCATTGCTCCTGACCCGGTTGAGCGGGTTACCATTACCAAGAAAGATTTGACGTATGTATATACGTGCCCCTTCACTAGGGGCTCATTTTCTTTGAGCGGTGGACTTGACCCCATGATCTTTGAGTTATGCCATTGGTACCAGGTCTTGACACAAGTAGGCCCTTCTGTATGGCGAACGGGGGATTGTCTGTGCCGGCTGTGCACGGAGATGGAGAAAACCCTAACCCTGGCACATATGATGAATCTCTAAACCCCCAAAAATATTCCGTGGGGAGTAATAAATTTCAGTAAACGTGGTCACAACACCCTTCATACTAGCATGGATGACGACAATGACCGTGGATAGATAGAGTGGTTTGTCATCATTGCTACCACGGATATCATCCCGGCCACAACTCCATCCTTTTCCGAATCAAGTTCACGTAAGTTTGTAATCTACTCATCTCTTTCTCTATAAAAACACTGTTCCCTATTATTGTTGACCCTTTTGCTTTTGTTATTTCAGCTACTTGGTGGATACCACCAAGGGTTGAAGGCCTGGACCAATGGATTCAGAAGATTCTATATATTACTACGCTAGAAACCCGCTGGTGGAAGGAGATAGCCCCCAAATATTGATGGAACGCCAAGAACCACAGTGAACTGATTCCTTCTAATCTCTTCCTCTGTATATATATAAGTAAATTTGCTAACCATACCTTTTTGTTTGATTCAAGACTCACATAGGCTCTGTTACCTTACCCGAAGTCGAGGTTTTGGCCGACCATGCGGAGGCTGCGAGATTGCTGTAAGATGCTCTCACTTAGAGTTGTGCCCTCGAGGCTGCTTCCAGTGGGGGCATTTCCTCTCAGAGTCCCCAGCCATAGAACAAGCAACCAAAAAGGTGCTCTTCCTCGGTTAGGGATAAAAATAAGAAAGTAAAGAGGGCCACGCCTAATTCGATCTTGTCCGAAGTGGTCATTGAAAATAACGGGGAAGCAATTGATTATGAGGCTTCCCTTCAATAAAGACAACGATCTTCATCCGCTCAATCGAATGTTCAACCAAGAGAGTTTTATAACTGACCGATGAAGAGGCCCGAGCACTATGGGGCGAGATGGATCTGGTAGATAATGCAAGCTACCAATATCGCATCCCCGCTGTTGTTCATGATCCATGTATTTCGAGACCAGAGCCTTTTCTGCCTTCGGTTAATGAGCAACCGATAATCAGCACTGCTCCTATTGCAGCTGCTTCTCAACCTGCAACACCAACAACTTCATGCCCATCTACACTAGTTCCTCTTGCGCCACCAGCATCCGCTGCAACTTCTCCGCTAGCTGAAAATGCCCGAGAAGAGGGTGCTTCTCCTACCCAGTTCACTGTCCACGAGAATTCGGGGCACAATTACTGACCCCCTTCTCTAGATCCCCGAGGAAGGAGGAGTGTCACTCTCTCGGTTTCGAGGGGGTTCCATCTGCTGTCCAGGCCAATGGAGCTTTCCAACTACCTGAAGCCGCTGGATTCAGAGAATAATAAGAAAAAGATTCACTCCCTTTCTGGGGAGTGCATGTTAAACAACGTCATTCACAATATGGCAGTGGTACCATACTCGTTCTGTTGCTGCTTGTTCTTTTTTTATCTTTTATAACGGATTTTCTAATGTTAATATATGCTTTGTAGGACAACTTCCTTGCATCTGAGGGCCTTTAGAGATTAATCCTTTATAAGAAGGACTTATTTCCAAGCAGGATCAGTTGTTGGCCGAAAGGAATCAACTCGTTGCGCGCCTCCCGGTGCTGGAGGTAAAAGCTGCTGAAGTGGCCGAGCTTGATGCCCGGTTACAACAGAGTGAGCAGGAAGTGATGGCACATAGCGAAGAAGCCACTCAGCTACACGCACAAATTCAAGATTCTAAGGCTAGGTGGGTTGAGCTTCAAGATGCTACCCAGCGCGAGTCTGCCTTCATTGAGCAAGTAAGTCACTTGGAGGTAGCTTTGAGCTCCAAAATCAAAGAGGCTACTACCACCAAGGAGAAGCGGGCCCGGATGGAAGAGAGGTTTAGGAAGTACATGAAGAAATTGGGTTCACATAACTACAATGTGTGATCTTGATCTTAGCCTCGACGCCACAAGATCTGAGCGAGATGGTCTCCCGGCCGAGGCTGACAAGCTTAAGTCAAAACTTCAGTTCCAAGAAGATTCGCCTGTATATGGAATGACATACGCTATGTATAATATGAGAAGAAAACCCTTGGAGGAGGCCAAAGCGGGCATCGTTGATATTGATGATGAAATCACCAAGGCCTGAGCACTGGATTTAACGGCTTGAGAACGTCTCCAAGCTAAGACCGATGCAACTGATTCTTCGAGTGCCGGTTCTGAGTATTTGAGAATTAGGGAGGAACTTGAAGAAAATGTTTATGAAGGCCCAAGTACTGTAGTGGCGGCAGATCTGGCCACTTCTCCCGGGATGTCTCTCTCCCCCCGAGTTCGGGTGGCGATGATGTTTAGATTTCCTCTTTTCTTTTGCTATTTTCCTTTGTACTTTTTTACTTATGCCGTTAGGAATGTTGATAAATAGAAGACTTTTGTTTAAGTATTGTGCAATGTTTATTCTTTTTAAGTCGAATTAGATAAGGCTTCGGGTGTATTTTCGTCCAATAGCTTTTTGTTCCATGTATAAACTCTTCCAGAACAAACCCTTTATTATGAGGGTTTCATATGAGAGGGCTCTTCAATGTTTACGGTTCATTTGAAGAGGACGTCTCGTGTTCATTACGGCAAAAGCATTTCAAATTTTCTATTAACTTTAAAATGGTAAAATTAACTCATAGTTTGGACAAGAAAAAAGGATTAAAATAAAAGGACTTTATTTTATTCCTTCCATATTTAAAAGTACATAAGCGTCGATTTCTAAAGAAAAGAAATTGCCAATACCTGTTGCTAACTTGTACAACTTGTTTCTACGGAGCTGGTCGTACAGTCCCCGGTTTCGATAAGACATTATTGTCCCTGGGTCTCATAGTCCCAATTTTCTGGTGACCTTGTTGCCGTATCCAATACTATTCCCTTCCCCCCCCCCCCCCAGTGTTCGAATTGAAGTATGCGAATTGGAACACTAGAGGTCGTGCTACATTGGTTAAACACTTGTGAATGATAGGATAGTCTTGGTTCGATGGCGAGTTTTATTTATTATTAGGAACTTGCCATCGAGCCAAAGATTATCTAACCATCCCAGAGTGGTTTATGATCTCAATGCCTTGTCATTTGAAGGTCTTAACCTTGCCTATGATGCTTTCCTTGTAGTACGCTTTCCGTTGCTGCCTCATTAAATATCTTTCCAAGAAACCCGATTAGAACAAAAACTAGTCAAAGGGTAAAAGAGGGCAACATATACTTTTAGTATGGGCAAGATCCATCAGCAATAATACCTTTTGAGGTGACTCACATTCTAATTGCTAGGAAATTTGACTCCATCCTAATTTTCCAGCTCGTATGATCCCTTACTAGTGACAGCCAAAACCCATTAAGGGCCTTCCCATGTCGGACCTAGCTTCCAAACATTGATTTACCATGAGTCACTTTTCTCAAAATCAAGTCTCCTACTTTAAATTAGCGGAGATTGGCACTTCGGTTATAATACCTTTGCTTCTGAGTGCCAAGTCCCTTTATTCATCGAGCAGTTCTAGCTTTACCAGTATTGCCTCATTATTAGCTTCTTTATCTGTTCGGAAGAACCATAAGGTTGGTTCCCCTGCTTCCAGCGGATCAGAGCTTTTGCGCCGTATACGAGAGAGAAATGTGTCTGTCCCATGCTTGATTTTACCGTCGTCCGATATGCCCATAACACCCCCGGTAACTCTTCCAGCCACTTCCCTTTTAGCTGCTTCTAACCTCTTTTTGAGATTTTGAATAATCTCCTTATTGGTCGATTCCACTGGCCCATGTCCATAATTGAAGCATTTTTCTTCATCGACTGTCGGTATTAGCGCTCGGATGGTATGGTGAGGATGTAAACCTTTTTATTTTCAGGTCTTCAAGAAATTTTGTAACTTTGGAGCCTATGAACTGTGGTCCATTTTTGAAGGCATTCTCCTTCAGTATTCCGAACCGGAAAATTATGTGTTCCCATTAGAAAATCGATCACTTTGCGTTCACCGATCTTTTGGTAAGAACCTGCTTTAACACATTTAGTGAAGTAATCGGTTAAAATTAAAAGAAATCTTACCTTTTCGGGACCCAGTGGTAGCGGTCCAACTATATCCATCCCCATTTCATGAATGTCCATGGGGATAGTACCGAATGCAAGAGTTCCGCCGATTGGTGCACCAATTATGCATGGTGCTAACATTTGTCGCATTTCTGCACGAATGCCTTTGCATCTTGTTCCATCCGGGGCCAGTAGGATCCTGCGAGCTAACAAGTTTTATTACCAAAAAGTCTACACCGGCATGGTTCCAGCAAATTTCTTCATGGACCTCTTTCATCACGTAGTCCACCTTTGAGGCTCCTAGTCATCGGGCCTGCGGGCATTAGAATGATCTCCTATTTAATTGTCCACTTAAGAGGCTATATCGAGCCGCTTTGGTGCGTAATGCCCGATACGCCTTCGGGTCTTCGGGAAACTTGCCATGCTTAAGATAATCGATGAACTCATTCCTCCAGTCCCTGACCAGATTGGTTGTATTTGCTTCATAATAGCCATCCACATCTAGTACTGAATGCATAAGTTGAACGACAGTACCGGAATCAGATCCTTTCATTTCGGTAGACGATCCCAAATTGGCCAATGCATTTGCTTCTACATTTTCTTCTCTCGTGATGTATGTGATCGACCACTCCCTGAATCGTGCAAGAAATGTTTGAACTTTAATCACGTACTATTGGATGTGTTCCCCTTCACATCTAAAATCCTATTCACATGGTCTACTACCAGTTAGGAATCACATTTGATTTCTATGCCCTCGGAGCCGAATCCCCGAGCCATTTCGAGTCCTACAACCAAAGCCTCATACTCGGCTTCATTGTTAGTTAACGCTATATTTTTTATGGCATGTCTCACAGTTCCCCCAATGGCGTGATTAGGAAAACCCCGAGCCCTAACCCCTTCACATTGGAAGCTCCATCCATGAACAAGGTCCAAACTCCTAATGTCATTTCTGACACCAACACCGCTTCTTTAGCAGCCAGGGGCAATAACCCGGGATTGAAATCTGCCAAAACTTGCGATTTGAACGCAGTCCTAGGCTTCTATTCAATATCGAAATAACTAATTTCGACCGCCCATTTAGCTAATCGGCCTGACAACTCAGGCTTGTGAAGAACATTCCGCAAGGGGAAGGTCGTCACAACGACTATCGAGTGGAATAGAAAATAAGGCCTAAGCTTTCGAGAGGCAACTACGAGAGCTAAGGCTAATTTTTTGAGGTGCGAATAATGAGTCTCCACTCCTGACAAAATATTTCTAACATAATAGACAGGAAATTGTGTACCTTCGTCCTTCCAGACTAGAACGTTACTTACCACTACGTCTGAAACTGCTAAGTATATTAGCAGTTGTTTACCTTCCCCCGGCTATGATAATAGCCGGGGCTTGATAGATAGAGTTTCAGGTCTTTCAAGGCCTTCTGGAATTCCGGAGTCCGTTCGAAATTATTCTTTTTCAGGAGCAAGAAGAAGTGATGGAATTTTTTTGAGGATCGTGAGATGAACCTGTTTAACGCAGCCAATCTTCCGGTTAGCCTTTATACTTCTTTCATTCTTGTCAACTGGTCCGTAGGCCAACCCTGAACGCACATTTTTCCAAGTCAAGCTTCATATTGTGTTTCCTCAAGATATCGAAGGTCTCTTGAAGGTGCATCAAATGATCACTTGCATTCAAAGACTTGACCAACAAGTCATCTATATATACTTCCATTTGTTTACCTATTTGCTTCTATAAAATCATGTTCACGAGCCTTCGATAAGTGGCTCGTGTTTTTAAGCCTGAAGGGCATGACATTGTAACAATATGTGCCAAAGTTCGTTATGAATAAATTTTTTTCCAGATCCTCCAGGTACATCTTAATTTGATTGTACCTAGAATATGCATCGAGAAAACTCATTAACACGCCGGCCGTTGCATAAATAACTTGATCAATTTTTGGCAGTGAGAACGAGTCTTTAGGGCATGTATTACTCAAGTCTTTATAATCTACGCACATTCAAAACTTTTTTTTATTTTTTGAAACTAAAAATACATTAGCTAACCATTCGGGATACTTTACCTCCCAGATTGGACCGATGTCAAGTAGTCGAGTTTCCTCTTCCTTAACAAACCTGTTTCTGACCCCGGCTATCGGGCATTTCTTTTGCCTTACCGGAGGGACGCTCGGGTCCAGACCTAGCTTGTGCACGACCACTTCTAGCAGGATACCTGTCATATACGACTGCGACCATGCAAAACAATCAACATTAGTTTTGAGGAAATTAATAAATTTGGATCTGAGCTCGAGATTGAGTCATGTTCCCATGCGAAACTTTCTCTCCAATAATTCCTCGAATAAAGTCACTTTTTCGAGTTCTTCTGTCGTGGAATTTAGTCGTATCTGTATCTTCTGGTACCTGAAAGTATCTCGGTACCTGGTGGGATTCCAATGACTCCTCGTTTTTATCATCTTCACTCGGCACGGGAGAAGGCATCGGTTCCTGTAATTGCTATTTCAACAATTGGTGATATGTTGATGGTACAACCTTCATCTCATGTAGCCATGGTCTACCAAGAATTATATTGTAGCCCGTGTTACCGTCCATCACTTCAAATAAGGTGGTCTTCATGACCCCTTCGGTGTTTGTGGGCAACGGGATCTCTTCTCGGGTTGTCACACTTTGCCAAGTTGAACTTGGCAAGGAGATTTGTTGCCAGGATGATACTTCCAGTTAATTTGGCTTGTTCCAGCAGTCTCCGTTGAATGATGTTGGATGAGCTTCCTAAGTCAACCAAACCACGCTTAATCTTGAAATCCAAAATGTTAAGAGAGATTACCAGGGCATGGTTATGCGATAAAAGAAGTTCATCCACGTCATCCTCCATGAAGGTGATGTCGTCTTCATCAACTTCCTGGAGTCTCTTGCCGTGAGTCACCGATACCTTTATCTTCTTGGCCGCCGAAAGGTTACACCATTGATCTCATTCCCTCCGAAAATCATGTTGATAGTCAACCGAGGAGGGTCCTCCCATGTCTTCGAGGGTTTTGTGTTGTCCCGACTGTGGCCTTAATTGTTCTTTGCTCGATCGTTTAAGAATTCCCTAAGATGGTCGTTCTTCAACAGTGTTGCTACCTCCTCGCGCAGGTACTGACTGTCTCTAGTTCTGTGGCCATGAGTCCTATAATATTCGCACTATAAGTTATGATTCCTCTAGCTGGGATTGAATCTAATTAGCTTCGGGAATCGTGCTTCTTTGATATTCTTCATTGCCGTTACCAACTCCACTACGGTAATGTTAAAATTGTAGTCTGACAACCTGGGATAAGTGGAATATCGGGTCCCTGATACCTCTTTTTCTTGTAACGATCTGTTGTTCCGGCCACGGTCAGTTCTTCTTTCAGGAGCGAACCTATCTGAGGACCGGAACCCTTTACTGTAGCGTCCCTCGGCTCTCTCGTAAGGAAAAAAGCGGCCTTTAGAAAATCATCGGTCTGCATCAAAATCATCCTTGAACCTATCCCAGTTCTTCTCTCAGTCCCGTTGGGAACCCGAGCTAATCATCTTATATTTTTATCTTCGATTCATAGCGGTTATGAACATTCGCCCATGTGGTCGCTTGGAATTCGAGCAAGCTTTCCATCAACTTTCGGGAGGCGGAGGAGTTCCTCGAGTTCAAATCCTTAGTGAATGCCTCTGCTGCCCATTCGTCTGGCACGACCAGTAGAAATATCCTCTCTTTTTTGAACCTAATAAAGAACTCTCATAGTAATTCAGACTCACCCTGTGCGATCCTGAATATGTCTGCCTTCCTAGCTTGGACTTTTCTGGCTCCGGCATTTGCCTTAATGAATTAATCTGCAAGCATTTCAAAAGAGTCAAATGAATGCTCGGTTGAAAGGGAATACCATGTCAAGGCCCTTCGTGAGGGTTTCTCCAAAAAATTTCAGTAGAACCGATTCGATCTCATGTTGAGCCAAATCGTTTCCCATCAAAGCCATTGTATAGGTTGTGATGTGCTCCTAAGGATCTAAGGTGCCTTCATATTAGGGTATGTAAGGCATCTTGAATCTCTTTGGGATTAACTCCGATGCTGTGATTGGTTTGAACTTTTCGAATCCAGGCCCTTCAAAACTGGTGGTGCGCCTAGAATCTAGTCCATTCGGGCGTGAAATTCCTTCGCGGTGTTATCTATCCGCTGGTTCATCTCCCTCATGAATCTCATGAGTCGATTTTGAAGGGATCATTACCGTTTTCGTTACTAGATTCGCTATCGGTACCCTCAGAGCCGTCAAAGACGACCTCACCCCTAGGGGTATTATCATCAACTCTTTGAGCCTCCTGATTTGCAGGAATGTCGGGCGGGGTCCGTCCTCTTTCGTTGGCATTGTTGGAAGCGCCCGACAACGCTTGTTTCAATTTCGTCATGACCTGGTCCTGCCTTGAGAGATAACCCGTGATGGCCTTTTGTTGCTCTCCGAAGATCCTTACTATTTTAACAACGTGTTCATCTTCCGTTTTATCAAAGGTTGGCTCCCGTACATGTCGCAGATACTGTTCTTCATGGACCGGGGTTGCTTCGTCCCCTTCATCGCGGGTGTCGCTGATTGAATCCTTGTGTTGAGGCAGATTTTTAAGTGCCTCAATTTTGTGTGCGATGTTGACATCGCTAGCTTCCTTTTATGATTTCTTGCTAGAAAAAAAGAATAAAACAAGTTATTAATAAACACAAGGATCAAACCAATTACGCAACTCTCTAAGCTCTACTGTGGGTTCCAAACGGTTTACCCGTAACATGGTATAATTGAATTACGAGATTTAAGACAAGTGAACTGATTTTATCCAAAATAATAAATAAATTAGATTAAAAGTAAGACTTAGCAACTAGAATCGAAAGAAATGGCAAGCGTGGCTCCGGGAGCAATGCCTCCAAGGACATAAGTAAGAGCAATGTAAAACAGAAAGTAAATTTATTTTATTTAGCTTGAGAATAGAATGTAGCATAAGTTTTGCCATAGATTTTGTTGCCTACAATAGTTATTGAATTTACTATTTATAGCTATACCTAGGGAAACAAGATCCTAGGATCAAGCCCCTCTCAAAAGACAATAAAGATGGCCATTGATGAATATGTAACGGCAGACCATGGATGCAAATATTCTCTGCACCGACTGTCAATTTAATGCAAGGGAATATTACTTATTGAATATTATTCAATGGCAAGCATTTGATTATGTTCACATTAATCATGTTCCCTTTGGGGTTAGCACGATGTCACTTGCAGCTATTGTTCTCGGTACTGTTTACTACGCAATTTATTTTCTATCTGTATTCGGTTCCACGTATCGCCCTATTATTCGGTCATTTGATATAAACCAATTTGACCCTATACAAACTATCATTCCGAGTCTGAAGAATATTTAGAAGGCAATGAAGTGGGGGACGACCAACAAGGGTTGTGCTGGAATGGTAAGTGCTCCTTTATCCTTAATTAGAGGTCTCGGGTTCGAGTCCGTGGGTATGGAGTCGCCTTTGTTAGGGAACACTTTACCACCAATGTGAGATTTCCTGGCACGTATCCAGATTTAGTCAGGCGCCCCAATGTGAGTACTGGACATCGGGTGCGAAACCCAAATAAATAAAAAATAAAAATAAAAAATAAAAAATAAAAAGTAAAAAACTGGGGGACTACCTTGCGCAACATTTGGAAGCAATCTAGATATTTTGGAAAGTATCATTTGTATATACATGACTGTTTAAGTATCATATATCCTAGACAAAATAAACTATATACTAATCCCTATCTATTAATAATAAATATCCTTTCTACCAAAAAGAAAAAGCTTTATGTTTCTAATTCTAAGGTGTATCTCGGTTGTCATTGCCATAATGTTTAAGGTAGCGTTTCCACCGTCTTCAAAGAAATGCTTTTAGAAAAATTTATATATATTCTATATTCAATATATATATTAAAAAAATAAAGTTTGCATTGTCGTTAAGCTATGCGGCTAGCAATTAAAAAATCACTTGACAAACTTAGAACAAAGAGATAATTAACTAATGAAAGCAAAATAAAAACAAATTAATTCAAATTTTGATTTACATTCTCATGCATACCTTTCTTCCCTTTAATAATAAATGGAAAGAAGGAGGGAAAATAGTTAACGCAAGTAATCTTTAATCCAAATTCTCATCTTTTCTAAAGTAGATCAAATCAAGTTTTACACTGTAAAATAAATGTAATAAATATATCAAATTGAAAGATAAGAAATTTGGATTAAAATTAAATAATTTGAATCTATATCTATATCTATATCTATACCATAATAAAAGTACGATTGCCCTTAGCGAAACGTCATTCATCTTTTTTACCCTTTAAACATGATTTTATATCGGATAATCTTGTCATTTAGCGCTTCTCCAAATATTTAGGACATTAAAATCAAATAAAATTTGGATTATTAAATTTTTCCTTATTACATTAGGTTTAGGTCTTTAAAATCAATTAAAAGATTTTCTTATTCTACCAAAAAGAGAAATAGAAAACTTAAAACTTACCTAACCTTAATTAGGTAAACATGGTAACTTGAATGATTCTAATTTATTGCAACATAAATAACGCCAAAAGTGAATAGAGTCTCTTTTTTAATTATAAATTTTTTTAACAATTTATAAAAAATAAAGTGGCCGATCTATTATTCAATTTAAATAAGGTTAAACTGGTTCTCTAATATCGGTAAAGCAACATATTCCATTGCAAATAAAAATATATATACATCATTAAATTAAATACCACTCACTTTAAATATGATTTTGAGCATCCCTTGTTTTGATTAAATTGTTGTTCTTTTTCAGTTTTATCATTTTTTTTAATTCATGAAAATTGAAAACTATATATTATTCTTGTAACGACCCGGCCGGTCGTTTCGAGAGTTGTAGCTCCGTTCCCCTATTTTCTGCTTCATTTGTGTTCTACAACTGTATTATGACTTACCGGGTTAGTTGGTTCGAGTCCGGAGTGATTTCAGAATGAATTGAGACACATAGTCTCTTAATTGAAAGCTTAAGTTGGAAAAGTTGACCGGATGTTGACTTATGTGTAAATTACCTCGGATTTTAATTTTGATGGTTCCGTTAGCTCCGTTAGGTGGATTTTGGACTTAGGAGCGCGTTCGGGTCGTGATTTGGAGGTCCGTAGTAGAATTAGGCTTGAATTGACGAAAGTTAGAACTTTGGGAAGTTTGATCGGGAGTGGACTTTTTGATATCGGGGACGAATTGGATTTTTGGAAGTTTGAGTAGGTTCGCCGTATCATTTATGACTTGTCTGCAAAATTTGAAGTCAATCGGACGTGATTTGATAGGTTTCGGCGTCGTTTATGAAATTTGAAAATTTCGAAGTTCATTAAGCTTGAATCAGTGTATAATCCGTGTTTTTGATGTTGTTCGAGGTGATTTGATGATAGGTTACAAGTACCTTGGTCATAAGTACTTTGCTTTATGTTTTGATGATCTAACAAACTTACTATCCAGAACCAGATAAGGAACCTGTTACACATTTACAAGACCTTAAGATCAAAAGGTTCCAGCTTGGGATATGGCTCAACTGTTCAGAGTAGAAGGAAGAGTTGAGGGAATATATCCCTGCCAGTTCCCAAGGTGACTATTTGAAGTCAACTCTCCGGCTAGAAGGTTGCTGCCTGCACACGCTACAATATAGGAACAATTCAATAGTCAACTTTCTATGGAATACTTTTTACCTACCTTGATTACATCATTGTAAGTGTTGTCATAGATGTATTAATATAATCAAGGAAGGTAAAACACAATTCACTTGAGCACCTAGAGATTTCACTCAAGCTCATAGCGTGACTATCCAACATGAAAGTTTCAAGTGCTTCAAGAACAAAGAAAACAACTACGGACCAGTTCCCACATCAAGTCTTTATATGTCCTTACTTGAGTTGTAACTTTGTAATAGTTCTTCAATTGTATTTCCTACTTAGCTTGTTTAGAAGCATTCTATAGGAACCCTTTTGTAAACCTTAAACCTGTGTGTTTGAGTCTTGGCTAGAGTAAGTCTAGTTATAAAGTCTTTGTAATAGAGTTATTACAAAGTGGCTTGTAATAGAGTATTACAAGTTAGTGAGGGATTAAGAGATTAATTCCTAGGTTGCATAAGTTGTAATCTAGAAGTTTCTCAGTATTGAAGTTGAAATCCTACAAGGGTAGGTCATGGTTTTTAATCCCGTTGAGCTGGGAATTTTCCATGTAAAATTCCTCTTATCAATTACTTACTACCGTGTGCGTGCGTTCTAGTAGAACTGATAGAGAGCCTTATTCTCTATAGAGTTTAGTGGACCCTTATATTCTATCAATTGGTATCAGAGGAGGTTCTTTCTATCAGGTTAACACCTAGAAAGGATCCTCATGGTTGCTCCTCCAAACTTCGAAGAAGGCTAGTCTACTTACAGACCTCCAAGGTTCAACGATCAATATTATGGATGGTGGAAAACTAGGATGCACAACTTTATCATTGTGGAAGATTCTAAGTTATGGGATGTCATATGTGACGGAGTCTTTGTTCCTACAAAGAACCTTGGTGACCCAGCTATACCTATTCCCAAGACGAGAAAGGAATTCAATAACGCTGATAGAAAGGCCATAGAAAAGAATTTTCGTGCAAATAAAATTCTTGTGTGTGGCATTGGTCTTGATGAATATAATAGGATATCAGCATGTCAATCAGCAAAAGAAATCTGGGAGGCTCTTCAGACAGCTCATGGGGCAACAACACAGGTGAAACTATCCAAGATCGATATGTTCACAACTGAATATGAGCTCTTCAGAATGAAAGATGATGAATCCATCCAAGATATGCACACTCGATTCACCTCTATTATCAATGAGCTTCACTCTCTTGGTGAAATTATTTCAAGAAATAAGCTTGTTAGGAAAATCCTTAGTGTACTGCCCAGCTCCTGGGAAAGCAAAGTAAATGCCATTACAGAGGCGAAGGTCTTGCAGACACTGACCATGGATAAACTTGTTGGAAACTTGAAAACTTATGAAATGAAGAAGAATAAAGACAATGAAAGAAGAGAGCCCAAGAGGGAGAAGAACTTGGTCTCAAGTCGGACTACAATGACTCAAGTGGTGAAGACGGGGACATGGCTTACTTGACAAGAAGATTCCAGAAGACGGTTCGCAGGAATGGAGGCATTCCAAAAAGGGGAAGTTCTAGCAAGCCAAGAAATTATGACCTCTGTCATAAATGTGGCAAACCAGGACACTTCATCAAGGATTGCCCTCTCCTAAAGCAAGATCAGTACAATGGCAACTTTGACAAAGCAGCCAAGAGGAACCAGGTTCCTGACAAACGCTTCAAGAGAAAGAATGATGTTGACAATGTTGTAAAGCAAGCTCTTGCTGCATGGGGAGACTCCTCCAGCGAATTTGAAGAAGAAAACGATTATGGTGGTAGTTCAATGATGGCAGTGGAAAATGAAACAACTGAGTATGATTCAATCATTGCTTTAATGGCTCAATCTGATGACGATGAAGGTGACGACAACGATGAGGTAAATTGTTTGGATGTTCAGAGAAATCTGAAATCTTACTCTCCTAAAAAGCTCACGTCATTAGCAATTGTATTAATTGATTCGTACCATAGTCTTATCGATGACTAAGATGCATTAACTATGGAACTAGGGGAAGCTGAACAAATCAGAGATGACTTAGTAGTCGTTGTAGTTAACTTGAAACTTGAAAGAAACAATAAAGAACCTGAAAAAGGAAAATAATGCCTTAGAAGAGAAAATTGCCAGTATAGAACATGAATGAGATGATCTAATGTTTGTTGTGGTGGACTTAAAAGAAACCATTGAGTTTGTAAGTAAGGAAAAAGAAACCTTGACTAAGAGATTTGCTATCGTTGAGCAAGAAAGAGATGACCTAGTAGTGGTGGTAGTAGACTTGAAAGAGACAATTTCGGAATTTAAAATGGTAAGTAGGCCTGGAAACTCTAAAAAGGGAAAGGAAGTTGCAAGTGAGGCACACATTATGCTTGAAAATGAGTTAAATTTGGTGAAGACTATCTGTGTGCTGAACTTGAGAAAAACAAACATCTTCAGGAAGAACAAGGGATAGTAATGAGTGACCTTGAAAAATCGCTTATGTGGACCTGGTCCTCTGATGCTATCACTGCCATGTTCACCAACAACGGGGGAAAAAGGCAGGGGATAGGGTTTCAAATGGAAAAAATTCCTTACAACCCTCATAGCAATACCGTTACTGTAACCGACAAATGGCTATGTACCCACTGTGGTAACAATGGGCACCTCAAGGAAAACTGCATGGCCAGGGTTTAGTATCATCAAAAAAATAAAGTCTTTGCTGAGAGAGTAACTAGTGGTAGAGGACCTGGTCCGTCAAATAGGAAACACATACTGCCTGCTTGGACTAAAGGAGCACTCATTCATCCCTTCTCTCATAATAATGGACCCAAAGTTGTTTGGGTTCCTAAATTCAATCCTTGATTTCCTTGAGCAGGGAGCAGTGAAGGGGAGCATCCAACAATGATATATGGACAACGACTTCACAAAGCACATGACATAAACTACGATCAATTTTCCTTCACTAAAAGCCCTGCAAGGAGAGAGTGTACCCTATTGGAAATAGCTAAAAGGGGTACACTTTAGGAGTTGGAAGATATGTAACAAGAGAATAAAGTGGAATTCTTATCCTGGATATGCACAATCTCAAATCATGTGATTGTTGAGGTGATGTTGTAGCCAAAAGATACAAGAATACTTATGTTGTTGTACTTAAGCCTCTGCAAAGTGGTGATATAAGTTGATTGAGAGCTGTTGAAAACAATGCTGAATTATGGGAGAAGAGGTTGGGATATGCAAGATTTTTTTCATCACTTAATAAACTGTTCCTGAAGGACCCGGTTCGTGGTCTGACCAAGTTGACTATCAAGGAACACAAAATGTGCAATTCCTGTGCAAAAGGAATGTTTGTCAGATCTCTATTCAAGCCCAAAAGGGGCAGTCAGCATCTCTAGGCCACTTGATTTTTTTCATATGGATCTATGTGGAGCAGTGAGAGATCTTAACAGGAAAGAGAGAAGATCCAAAGTATAGATGGAAACAAATGTGGCTTGCAACAGACCGGATCATGGAATAGGTTTTGATAATGCAGAGTGGATGAATTCTGCATTAAAAGAAGGATTACTCAACTTTCGGCTCCAAGGATTACACAACCTGTCAGTTGTGGAAAAAAAGAACAAGACTCTTGAAGATTTGGTGCGGTCAATATTAATTGACAGAGGGATTGCAAACGTCTTGACCAATGTTGCTGACTCGTTTGAGGATATCTGGGTGCGATTGTTATGTTCTCAACAATGGGAAGGATCATCTTTGAAAATTTGATGCTAAATGAGATGAAGGAATCCTCGTGATTTACTCGTCTCAAGAGCGAACAAAAACACTGATCAAGATGGAGAACCGTTATTGATTCCAGCGAGGAACTTGGTCCCACAGCTACAACAACAGAAGCTGAAAATCAATTTGTTGAAAAAAGTCTGACATAAAAGCGTCACAAATCATTAGCACTCACATTGCCACATCTACACGCCTAGACATGGATGAACCTGGTTCTCCTCTAAATCAAACCATGCATAGAGACATCACTGGATCATTCCTGTGTCTCACTGTAAGTAGACCGGACATCGTGCTCAGAGTTGGGTTTTGTGCAAGGGTTCAGTCAAATCCAAAAGAGTCTTATCTGAAGGCTGCTGTAAGAATTTTGAGATATCTTAGAGAAACACAGGACCTGGTTCTCTACCATCCTTCAAGTAATGGATATGAAAATCACGTCTGAAATAGGACATTCTCTAGGTTCCTATCTTGTCTCATGAGGTTCAACGAAGAAAAATTCAATGGCATTCTCAACAGCTGAAGCATAATATATAGCAGTCGCCTCCTGCCGTGCTCAAATGCTGTGGATCAAACAGCAAATTGGAAGACCTTGAGTCCAAATCAAGAGGGCCAAATACATTGATTGTTGAAGATCAAGTTGCTGACATCTTCACCAAAGCCCTGAGAAGAAAACATTTTGAGAAAAATCGCCTTGCACTGGGGATGATAAAACCCAAATGAGGACCTGGTTCATCATGATTGGTTATGAATGTCATACACATGTAAAAGTTAGCTAATGTATTTTCTAGCCAAGTCCAACTTACCTCTATACCGTTACAGGTAGACACCCATGATGACTACAGAGCTGCTGCTGCAGTGCATGCTAGAAAAAGGGGTCAAAAACTCACTTGCCAGACATGTCAGGGAATCTGGTTTTCTTAATACCGGTTAGTAGCTTCTTTGTTCTTTCATACACAATTTAAAATGGACAAAAACAATGCCACATCATCAGCGTGACAGTCTCTTTAAGTTGTGTCTTCTCATCCAAAGCGTCACACCTTTTTTGAACGATACAACTCCCCAAGCAAACTTTTGCCACTGTTTCTGAACCGGTTCCTCTTCATAAATAAATCAACATCACTACCCTTCACTTCCAAATTCAAAACCTCCTCTTTGCCTTCTCTCTTCTCAATCTACAAACCCTTCAAGTACAATTTCACCATGTCTGAGAATCAAGCAACCTCCAGTGTACCCGACAATACTGTCACTAAATCCAGACCAGTTAGCATTCCAGCAGTAGACTCCTCCCCCAACACAATAACTAGTCCAAACCCTAAAGCAGAGTCTCCTCCACACTCCACTCCCTCTCCTACCCACTCTGATTTTGTTCCTTATCTGAGCAAGGTTGAGAATGTATGTCCTCCTCCAGTCTCACCGGTCAAACAGAGTGAACAGGGTGAACGAGGGAACCTTGTTCAGGAAACATCAACTCTCTCCATGGTTGGGCACTCTAGTGAAAATCTAGTGATTAGTTATGAAAAGACTGAGACAACCATGACAGGCTGCGATTCTACAGGTATCACTCCTTCTTCTGTTGAAATTTCCATAAAACCACAAGAAAAGGAGGGAACAGAATATATATGCTTTCCATTTCTTCAAAAGGGGTTGTTGTTGTTGAAGGTGGAGGAGTGTCTGAGTCTCAGGGGGAAGACCTTCAGTCCACAAAAGACTGGGGAACACTTGTTCCTTTTTAGCAATCGACTAAAGTAGACACTACTAGGGTCCCAAGTGATGAACCTGATCCCTCCGCAAAGGATCCAGGTCAAGGGTCATCACCCCAGGCCAGTGTTGATCTTGCTTCTTCTCCCCACTTCTATGCTGAGCCTCTAAGCATAATGGTGCCTGAAATGAAGTCCGATAGTAAAGAAGACGCAGATGATTTGGTGATCGCTAGTTTTATTAGGGCTAGGAGTAAGCCAGTTCCAACTCCAGAGCCAATACCTAAGCGACCTACTACACGGTTGCAGAAAAAGGAGGCTCTGGAGTCTGCTCTCAAGAAAAGTGTAAGGAGTAAGTGAAAGAGAAGGCTGGTAAAAGATGGAAAAGTTGTGCATGAAAAATTCATCCATGTGGTAAACGTGGATGAGGAAGTAGAAGAGGAACCTAGTTTCTTAACCCACAAGTCCTCGAAGCAGAAGCACTCTCACTCTCAAAGACACACTTCTACAAAGGCTGAAGGTCCTTCCAAGAGTGCTGATGTTGCTTCCAGTGAAAAGTTGGTGAAAACTTCTAGTGACAAGACAGTGAAAGAGAGAGTGGTGACAAGTCTGATGATGAATAAGTTGAAAGTCTGGTGAACATATACAAAGTCAGTGTAGAAGGGAAAGTCTATTCACAAGTCAGTAAAAAGGAAAATTGATGATGATGAGGAACTTGGTACCATCAAGAATGCAAAAGGTGGTGAGTCTCTGAGTTCTGAGAAAAGGAAGTTGAGAAATCAGAAAGTTCTGTGGGGCTGCACATTTGCCTCTGACATTCTAGAACTTGCTGGGATGAGAAATTTAGTGGAAATTTGTGATTCTCAACAACGGACAAATTTGTTTACAAATGAAATTCCCAAAGTGTATGAGGAGGAGGTACAGAGTTTTTATACCGACCTCTTCACAATAGAGGGACATCAAATTTGTGTGTTGATAAATGGGGTGGACATTGTGATTGACTCTTCCTTATTGGGGTCAATTTTGGGTGTTCCTACGGAAGGACCATCGTCTGTTCAGGGTGCCTGCACGTCAAACTTCAGAAATGCCAATGTCAAGGACAAGGCAATCCAGCATGGGGAACAAGTGCATAAGAAGGTACTCATTCCAATATATCAAAGGAGAACGTTGAGCTCAGGAAGCAGGTGGCTGACCTGAAAGAAAGATTGCTTAATGAGCAAATGTCCACGAATGCTCGCATGGATCTTGTCCTCCAAACCCTTGATTCCTCTTCCAAGCCCCCTTCCTCAAGTGTCCCCTAAAGGATGTCCCCACAGTGTCAAGTTTCCAGTGTCCATCTTCTTAGTTGATTTTGGTGATGTTTTCTTTTGTTTCTGGTAATTGTTTTTGTTTGTTTTAAAATTATGGATGACAACAATGATACTGCTCCCGCTTTGTCACTGTTTTCTATCATGTTGTATGCACACAAGTGGCACGAGTTAACCATGCTAGACTTCTTTATGCTGCTTAGTTGTTCTGTGTTTTTTGTGATGCCAAAAGGGGGAACATTTAATTGAATAATAAAGAGCTTAAATGAATAATAATCTGAAGGGGGATAAACAGATTCAAGGGGAATCACTGAGGTTCAGGAACAAATTAGGGGGAATGCAAAAATTCAGGGGGAAACTTAAGGTCTTTCTAGTTCGCAGACTGGTTCTATGTGGCTCTTTCTGGTATTTAAATTATGAGTTTGTCATCATCAAAAAGGGAGAATTGATAGGTTACAAGTACCTTGGTTATAAGTACTTTTATTTATGTTTTGATGATCTAACAAACATACTATCCAGAACCAGATAAGGAACCCGTTACACATTTACAAGACCTTAAGATCACAAGGTTCCAGCTGGGGAAATGGCTCAACTCTTAAGAGTAGAAGGAACAACCGAGGGAACAGGTCCCTACCAGTTCCCAAGGTGACTCTGCGAAGTCAACTCTCCAGCTGGAAAGTTGCTGCCTACACATGCTATAGTACAGTAACAGTGCCGTAGTCAACTCTGTGTGGAAGACTTTTCACCTACCTTGAATACATCATTGTAAGTGATGTCACACATGTATTAATACAATCAAGGATGGTAAAACACAATTTACTTGAACACTTAGAGATTTCACTCAAGCTTAAAGTGTGATTATCCAGCAAGAAAGTTTCAAGTGTTTCAAGAACAAAGAACAAAACAACTACGGACCAGTTTGCACATCAAGTCTTTATATGTCCTTAGTTGAGTTGTAACTTTATAATAGTTCATCAATTGTATTTCCTACTTAGCTTGTTTAGAAGCATTCTGTAGGAACCCTTTTGTAAACCTTAAACATGTGTGTTTGAGTCTTGGTTAGAGTTAGTCGAGTTGTAAAGTCTTTTTAATAGAGTTATTACAAAGTTGATTGTAATAGAGTATTACAAGTTAGTGAGGGATTAAGAGGTTAATTCCTAGGTTGCATAGGTTATAATCTAAAAGTTGCTCAGTAGTGAAGTTGAAATTCTACAAGGGTAGGTCGTGGTTTTTAATCCCGTTGAGCTGGGAATTTTCCATGTAAAATTCCTCTTGTAATTTACTTACTACCGTGTGCGTCTATTCTAGTAGAATTGATAGAGTACCTGGTTCTCCATAGAATTTGGTGAACCCTTATATTATATCATTTGAGGGTTCGACAAAGTTCGTATTTGGATAAGAGACTGGTAAGTATGTTTGGTTGAGGTCCCAGGGGATCGAGTATTTTTTTGGTGGTTGAACGGACTTGGATTGAATTTGAAGAGCAGCTGATGTTTTGTTGCTGCTGGTGTAATCGCACCTGCGGAGTGGGCACCGCAGGTGTGAGTTCGTAGAAGCGTGAAGGGGTCATAGAAGCGGTTAAGGAAGAGGGCTGGCAAAAGTCGCAAGTGTGAGGTCCTTTCCGTACCAGCGTGACCGCGGATGCGGCAGAAGGGTTGCATATGCGTATTTGGTCCCAAAGGTTGACTCCGCAGAAGCGAGTCCGCTGTAGCGGAAAGCTGGATGCAGGTGCGGAGCTAAGCGCAAAAGCGGGCTCTGGGGCGCACCTGCGAGACCGCAGAAACGGCTAATAAGCCGCAGGTGCGGAAGGTCTGGGTAGAAACTATAAATATGAGACTTCGAGATTTTTCACCATTTTCATCAGTTTGAGCTTGGACTTTCGAGATTTTTGAGAGGGTTTTTGAAGGGATTACTGAATTAAGCTCCTTGTGTTTATTTTTCTTCAATAATGATGTTTTCCCATTGATTTTTCACCTAGTTGGTGAGTTTTTGAAGTGAAATTTGGGGGTTTAGGGCTAAGGATTTGGAGAGTGAATTTTGAGGATTTAGATGACCAAGTGGTGTCAGATATATCTATTTGTATGGTTAAACTCGAGAGTGAATGAGCTTTCCGGTTTTGTGATTTTTGTTGGATTTCAATACGTGGGCCCGGGGACTAGGATGTAGCCGATTTCGGATTTTTGGCTATAATCTCTAATTTTTCTTGTTGAATTGATTCCTTCAGCGCGTATCAATTGTATTGTACTACTTGTGGCTTGATTCGGGATATTCAGAGGCCGACTCGCGAGGCAAAGGCATTTTAGAGTAGTGATTTGCTTGGATTGAGGTAAGTAATAGTTGTAAATCTGGTTCTGAATGTATGAAACCACGGATTTTGTGTCATGTTATTATTTTAGAGGTGACGCACATGCTAGGTGACGTTCATGTGGGCGTGCACCGTAAAATTGTGGCTTGGTCCATTTCGTGAAACTGTAAAGTTGAATAACTTGTTATTAGCTATATGCCCTTTGTGTGTCATAGAAATTTGACTGTAAATCATGTTGGAAACCATGTTTAGGCATATGTTGGTACTGTTGGGGCCCGCAAAGGCCGTGTTACATGTTTATCTGCCTGCTAAATGCTATCTGTACTTAGTCTCAGTTTTTACTCGCTTATCGTATCTTAGTCTCTATTTTATATTATTGATACGTCATGTTATTCCTGTTTGGGCTTATTCTCCTGATATATGAGAGCCTGTGAGACTAGAGAGGTTGATGAATGAGTTAGGCTGAGGGCCTGATAATGAGGCGATATTGATACCATAGCACGTGAGTTGTCCGTGCGGATCGAGACATTTATACTGTAGCACGTGAGTTGCCTGTGCGGATTCTAATATGATACTATAGCACGTAAGTCGTCTACGCATCACGTGAGTTGTCCGTGCAGATCATAGCACTTGGACAGTAGGAGCCCCTTCGGAGTCTATAAACCCCCAGTGAGCACAGATACCTATTGAGTGAGAGTGCGGAGGGCTGATAGCCGAGTGATTGAGCTGTTGAGAAGAGTTGAGTGACTATTGCCCTGAGAGGCTGTACCTGCCTTCAGTTCCTTATTTGTTATTGTTACTTATTGAGTTGGTTGTACTCACGCTACACCCTACACTTCATGTGCAGATCCAGGTATTTTCGGACACGGTGGGCGTTGATCTCGTGCTCGGTTGATTGTCGAGATTTACAAGGTAGCTTTATGGCGTTCGCAGTCCTTATTTCTCCCTCCTTGATTTCCCCTCTATATGTGACTGATACAAACTCTTGTAGACATTATTTCTTAGACTGGTTGTTTAGATCGCTCATGACTTAGTGACACCCCGATGTTGGGGCTATTTTCTGCACTTATGTTGGCGTTTACCCCATTTTTATGAAAAAACCGGTTATTTTAAATGACTTAACTCATTTCTGTTAAATGCTAAAAGTGTTTTAGATATGTCGGCTTGCCTAGTACCATGATAGGTGCCATCACGATGGTTTAGGTTTTGGGTCATGACAAGTTGGTATCAGAGCCCAGGTTACATAGGTCTCACGAGTCATTAGGGGGTTTAGTTGAGTCTTGTGGATCGGTACGGAGACGCATGTACTTATCTTCGAGAGGCTGGAGAACCCTTAGGAAACTTCACACTCTTGAATTCTTGTCGTGCGAATCTGTAGATTCTCGTAACAAAACTTTTGTTATTGTATTCTATCACAGATGGTGAGGACACGTACTACTGGGCAGGACAGACAGCCACCAATACCACCAATCAGGGCCATAAGAGGCCGAGGTCGCGGTAGGTGCAGAGGTGCAGCTCACACAGTAGCTAGGGCAGCACCTGCATATCCACCAGTTGGCCCAGTTGAAGATCAGCTCCCAGTTGTGGATGCACCATCGGGACCAGCTCAGGCACCAGCTGTGCCCATTGTGATTCCAGGCCTTCAGGAGGCCTTAGCTTAGATTTTGACCAAGTGTACCAGTCTTGCTAAGGCGACCTCTGTTTCGGTAGTAGCAACCACTTCTCAAGCCGGGGGAAGTACTTAGACTCTCAACGCCCGTGCACCCAAGTAGGTGATACAGGACTCACGACAACGGGGGAACTACTAGCCCAGCCGGTGGCAGCTGCTTAGGCCCACGTGGTTCCTTCTATGACTGATGATGAGCAGTGGAGACTAGAGAGGTTTCTTAGATTTTAGCTTCCATCCTTCATCGGGGAAGAGTGGGAGGATGCCAGGGTTTCTTAGATAGATGTCAGAGGATTCTCCGTACAGCGGGTATTCTAGAGACCGGTGGGGTCTCGTTCACTACTTTAGTTTACTGGAGCTGCCTTCACCTGGTTGAAGGCTTATGAGAAATGTAGGCCGATCGGTGCAGTGCCACTTACATGGTAGGAGTTCTCATTCTCTTCTTGGAGAAGTATGTGCTGCAGTCCCGCAGAGAGGAGTTGCGCAGACAGTTTGAGCAGTTGCGTCAGGATGATATGACAGTGACGTAGTACCAGATGAGATTTTCTGAGTTAGCCAATCATGCAGTTTGGTTGGTTCCCACTGATAGAGAGAGGATCAGGAGGTTCATTGATGGCCTCATATTTTAGCTGCGGGTGCTTATGACTAGAAAGAGGGTGTCTAGTTCTACTTTTGATGAGGTTGTTGACATTGCTCGACAGATAGAGTTGGTCCACAGCTAGGAGCGAGTTGAGAGGGAGGCCAAGAGGTCTCGTGGATCAGGTAGTTTTGGTGGTGTTCCTTCTGGAGGTCAGTTCCACCACGGCAGGGGTCGTCCTTACAAGCATGCTCAGACGACTCAACCAGCTCCTCGTGGTGCATCAGTCAGCCACGGTTCTCACATTGCTCGCTTAGGCTAGTCTTCATTTAGTATACTACCAGCACAGAGTTCTCACCATGCCTCGTCCGCTAAGGTTTCTACGGGTAGTTTCTCAGGGTATCAGGAGTAGCAATTCCATCACAGGAGGAGTCTTTGCGAGTGCGGGGATCTTGGTCATTTCAAGAGAGATTGCACTAGGTTGTTGAGTGGGACTCTACAGCAGAGTTCTCAGCCAATGGCACCGGCACCAGCAGCTACACCACCCACTTAGCCAGCTCGGGGTAGGGCCCAGTCAGCAAGAGGTCGCCCTAGAGGGAGAGGCTGATCAGGTGGAGGCCAGGCCCGATTCTATGCTCTTCCTGCTAGATCAGATGTAATTGCATCAAATGTAGAGATCACATGTATTGTCTCAGTCTGCCACAAGGATGCCTCTGTATTATTTGATCCTGGTTCCACTTATTCATATGTGTCATCTTATTTTTCTCATTATTTGGATATGCTTCGTGAGTCTATAGTTTCATATGTTAATGTATCTACACCGGTGGGCGATACTATTGTTGTGTACCGTATATATCGGTCGTGTTTAGTGACTGTTGGGGGATTGGGGACCAGAGTTGATCTATTGTTGCATAATATGGTTAATTTTGATGTGATCTGGGGTATGGACTGGTTGTTTCCATGTCATGCTGTTCTAAATAGTCACGCTAAGATTGTGACACTGGCGATGCCGCGGATGCCACAGATTGAGTGGTGAAGTTCTTTAGACTATGTTTCCAGTAGGGTGATTGCATACTTGAAGGCCTAGCGGTTGGTTAGGAAGGGTTGTCTATATTATTTGTCCTTTGTGAGGGATATAAGTGTAGAGACCCCTACTATTGATTATGTTCTGGTGGTGAGAGATTTCCAGGATGTGTTTCCTGAACACCTGTCGGGCATGCCGCTCAATAGGGATATTGACTTTAGTATTGACTTGGTGCCAGCACTCAGCCCATTTCTATTCGTCCGTAGTGCATGGCACCGGCTGAGTTAAAGGAGCAGCTTAAGGAACTCCTTGAGAAGGGGTTTTTTAGGCCCAGTGTGTCACATTGGGGTGCACCGATTTTGTTCGTGACGAAGAAGGATGGCTCTTAAAGAATGTGCATTGATTATAGACAGCTGAACAAATTCACAATCAAGAACAAGTATCCTTTCCCGCGTATTGATGATTTATTTGATCAGCTTCTGGGAGCGAAGGTGTTCTCCAAGATTAATTTGAGGTCAAGGTATCACCAGTTGAAGATTCGGGACTCGAACATTATTAAGACAGCTTTCACGACCCGTTATGGTCATTAATAGTTCCTTGTGATGTCTTTTGGGCTGACTAGAGCCCCAGCAGCGTTCATTCATCTGAGGAACAGTGTATTCCAGCCTTATCTCGACTCGTTTGTGTAACGACTCGGCTGGTCGTGTTGAGAGTTATAGCCCCAGTCCCCTATTAATTGCTTCCCCCGTATCTATTTCTGCTATTGTGACTTGCCGGGATATTTCGTTTTGGTTTTTGGAAGTATTTGGGACACTTATTCCCTAAAGGGAGGCTTACGTCTTAGGATTTGCACCGTAGTCAGAACTATGTGCAGACGACTTCGGAATGGTGTTCCGTCGATTCTGTTAGCTCTGTTGGCTTATTTTAGGCTTAGGGGCGTGTCCGGATTGTGTTTTGGAGGTCTGTAGCTCATTTAGGCTTGAAATGGCGAAAGTTGAATTTTTGGAGTTTTGGACCGGTAGTGGACCTTTTGATATCGGGGTCGGAATCAGATTCCGGAGGTTGGAGTAGGTTTGTAATCTTTATTATGACTTGTGTGCAAAATTTGGGTTCATTCGAACGTGGTTTGACATGTTTCGGCATCGGTTGTAGAAATTTGATGTTCCAAGTTCTTTAAGTTTGAATTAGAGGGTGATTCGTGATTTTTAGCGTTGTTTGATGTGATTTGAAGGCTCGACTAAGTCCGTATGGTATTTTATGATCGGTTGGTATGCTGGGTTGAGGTCATGGGGGCCTCGGGTGACCCCCCTGCACATTTACGTTTGGGACTACAGGACGGTATCCTGGGAGATCCCCTATTGTTATCTTTGTGTTCTGAGTTGTTGCCTTCTATGATCTCATTCTTGTTAAATTACAGTATTTATTTTTACTGCGATATTTCATTCTGTCTTATTTTATTATATATACAGTAGTAGGACCCTGACCTGATCTCGTCACTACTCGACTGAGGTTAGGCTTGGCACTTACTGGGTACCGCTGTTGTGTAATCATGCCCTTCCCTGCACATGTTTTTCGTGTGCAGATCTAGTTACCATTTATCAGCCGAATATCAGTGAGGCGAGATAGCTATAGAGACTTCAAGGTATATCTGCCACGTCCGCAGACCTTAGAGTCCCTTTCTACTCTTCCCCATGTCAAACACTTCTTGTATTTCCTTTGTTAGACTGTAGAGTATAGAAATATTGTCTTCTTTCTGTAGTTTGTGCCTTACGCTATTTCGGGTTTTACTAGGGTTTGTGTATACTTCGAGAGTGATTATTGTATATGCCAAGCGACATCTTAATTTCTTATTAAAATTTACCTGTTAGTTGTTAGCTTTTATATTTTCGTTTCTTTTTCTGCATATGTTAGGCTTACCTAGTCGTAGAGACTAGGTGTCATCACGACGGTTCACGGAGGGAGAACTTGGTTCATGACAAGTTGGTATTAGCGCTCTAAGTTCATAGGAGTTGTGAGTCACAAGCCGGTTTATTAGAGTCTCGCGAATCGCTACAGAGACGTCTATGCTTATCTTCGGGAGGCTATGGAACTTTTAGGAAAATTTCACTTCATTAGATTCCTTGTCGTGCAAAATTATTGACTTCGAAATTCTAAACTTTTGTCTTCTATTCTCTCACATATGGTGATGACACGTGTAGCTGGAGATGACCAGGCACCCGCACCCGCTACTAGTGCCGCCAGAGGCCGGGGCCGGGGTAGAGGCCGAGGACACCCACAGGTTGCAACTAGAGAACCCGAGCGAGCGGCTAATGAGGAGCCACTAGTTACTTGAATCAGAGCACAGGCACCTGATACACCTACTACTACTACACCAGCTCTTCAGGAGACCCTTGCACAGTTCCTGAGCATGTTTGGTACTCTAGCTCTGGCACAGTTAATTCCCTTTGCTCCACCAACATCTCAGGCCGGGGGAGGAGCATAAACTCCCGCCGCTCGCACCCCTGAGTAGCGGGTTCAAGTTGATTGGATTCCAGAGATTATACTGGTACCACTAGTAGCCCTTGTTCATCCTGAGGGTAGGGCTGTAGTTTCCAAGAAGGAGCAGCGTAGGCTCGAGAGGTACAAGAAGTACGACCCTCCTACATTTAGTGCTCTATCGTTAGAGGATGCTCAGGGATTTTTGGAGGAGTGCCACCGCACTATGGGCATAGTAGATTTGAGTGGGGTTTCTTTCACTGGCTTTCAGCTTCGAAGAGCTGCCTATCAGTGGTGGCGTACTTATGAGCTGGATTGTCCGGCTGAGGTAGCTTCCCTTACATGGACTCAGTTCTCGGACATGTATTTGAGAGAGTATGTCCCTCAAAGCCTCAGGGATGCATGGCGCGCGAAGTTTGAGCAGTTGCGCCAAAGTGCTATGACTATTTCAGAGTATGCAGTCCGTTTTAGTGACTTGGCTAGACATGCACCGGCCTTGGTTTCTGTCATTCGAGAGAGGGTTTTTCAGTTTATATAGGGACTCGATCCCCGTTTAAGGACTAGCATGGCCCAGGAGCTAGAGATGGATATTTCGTATCAATAGGCTGTGAGTATTGCAAGGAGAGTGGAGGGCATGCTTGCTCGGGATAGGGAGGAGAGAGAGGCCAAGAGGTCTCGAGAGTCTGGCCATTATTTTGGTGCCCGTGCCCCAGCTGCAGTTGGTCAAGGTAGGGGTTATGTGTGTCGCCCCGTTCATTCAGCTCTTCTAGGCGCCAGTCGTATTTTAGTTCCTCTTAGACCTCAGGAGCCTTATTATACACCTCCAGTATCTAGTGCTTTTAGCTGTCAGTCCAGCAGACCTGGGCTGAGCCAGCCACAGCCACCACGCCCTCCTAGAGATTGTTTTAAGTGTGGCGACACTCGCCATGTGGTGAGAGATTGCCCCTGACTTAGGTGGGGCTGCCTCCATAGAATTCTCAGCCACAGCGGGCTCCACAGGCTATGAATACGGCACGAGCTGCCACTCCACGTGCTCAGCCAACACGAGGAGGAGGTCGGGGAGGTACAGGTTATTCTAGAAGGGGAGGCCAGACCAGATACTATGCTCTTAATGCTCGTACATAGGCAGTTGCTTCCGATTCTGTCATTACAGGTATTGTTCCGGTCTGTCATAGAGATGCATCGGTTCTATTCGATCGAGGATCCACTTATTCTTATGTGTCATATTATATTTCCCCGTATTTGGGCGTATCTTGAGATTCTTTGAGTTCCCCTGTTTATGTGTCTATTCTTGTGGGAGATTCTCTTATTGTGGACCACGTGTATCGGTCCTATTTGATTACTCTTAGCGGTTTTGAGACCAGATCCGATTTATTATAGCTCAGAATGGTAGATTTTGATGTTATCTTGGGCATGGACTGGTTGTCACCCCATTATGCTATTCTTGATTATCACACCAAGAGCGTGACGCTGGCTATGACAGGTGTACCGCGATTGGAGTGGAGGGGTACCTTAGATTAGACTCAGCCAAATTAGTTCATTTCTTAAAGTTCAACGAATTGTTGAGAAGGGGTGTGACGCGTATCTATCCTACGTGAGAGATATCAATATTGATACCCCTACAGCCGAGTCAGTCCAGTAGTGAGGGATTTCCCTGATGTGTTTCTGGCTAATCTTCTAGGCATGCCGCCTGATAGATATATTGATTTTGGCATTGATTTGTTGCCGGGCACTCAGACCATCTATTCCTCCTTATCATATGGACCCTCCTGAGTTAAAGGCGTTGAAGGAATAGTTACAGGAATTGCTTGATAAGGGCTTCATTCGGCCTAGTGTGTCACCTTGGGGTGCTCCTTTCTTGTTTGTGAATAAAAAGGATGGTTCTATGCGCATGTGCACTGATTATCGCTAGTAGAACAAGGTCATAGTGAAGAACATGTATCCTTTGCCTCGTATTGATGACATATTTGATCGGCTACAGGGTTCCAGAGTGTATTCCAAGATTGACTTGCATTCAGGTTATCACCAGTTGATGATTCGGGATCCCGATATCCCGAAGACTACTTTTAGGACTCGGTATGGTCATTACGAGTTCCTAGTGATGTCCTTTGGGCTGACCAACGCCCAAGCATCATTTATACATTTGATGCACAGTGTATTTCGACCTTATCTAGATACTTTCGACATTGTCTTTATTGACGGCATTCTAGTGTATCCCGAAGTCGGGAAGATCATGAGCAGCACCTGAGGACTGTGCTTCAAACCTTTAGAGAGAAGAAATTATGTGCAAAGTTCTCAAAATGTGAGTTCTGGTTGGATTCCGTGGCATTTTTGGGTCACGTGGGATCGAGTGAAGGGATCACGGTGGATCCGAAGAAAATGGAAGTGATGCAGAATTGACCCTGACCGTCCTCAGCTATAGAGATCCGGAAATTTCTTGGTTTGTCGGGGTATTACCGTCGATTTATTGAGGGATTCTCATCTATTGCAGCACCTATGACCAGGCTGACCCAGAAGGGTGCTTCGTTCAGGTGGACGGAGGAGTGTGAGGAGATCCTTCAATAGCTCAAGACAGCTAAAGCCCTAGTATTGATATTGCCTACAGGTTCAGGGTCTTACACTTTTTATTGTGATGCGTCGCGAGTTGGCCTCGGCGCGGTGTTGATGCAGGACCGTAGGATGATTGCCTACTCATCCAGACAGCTGAAGGTGCATGAAAAGAACTATCCTATCCACGACCTCGAGTTAGAAGCTATTGTTAACGCCTTGAAGATTTGGAGGCATTATTTGTACGGTGTCCCTCGTCAGAGGGGGTAGTTAGAGATACTTAAGGAATATGATATCTATACCATCCCGGTAAAGCCAATGTGGTGGCCAATGCTTTGAGTCACCGAGCAGAGAGTTTAGGGAGTTTATCATATCTACCAGCGGCGGAGAGGCCCATTGCGTTGGATGTTCAAGCCTTAGCCACCCAATTTGTGAGATTGGATATTTCTGATCCAAGTCGAGTATTGGCTAATCTGGTCTCTCGGTCTTCTCTTTATGATCGTATTAGGGAGCGTCAGTGTGATGACCCCCATCTGTTTGTCCTTAGGGACACGGTTCAACATGGTGATCCTTAGGAGGTGACTATTGGGGATGATGGTGTATTGAGGATGCAGGGCAGGCTACGTGTGCCCAATGCAGACGGATTGCGTGAGTTGATTCTTCAGGAGGTTCACAGCTCGCGGTACTCCATTCATCCGGGGGCGACGAAGATGTATCAAGACTTGAGGCAGCATTATTGGTGGCGTAGAATGAAGAAGGTCATAGTGGAATATGTAGCCAGGTATCTAATTTGCCAGCAGGTGAAGTATGAGCATCAGCGGCTAGGTGGATTGCCTCAGAAGTTAAAGATTCCGAAGTGGAAATGGAAGTAGATCACTATGGATTTCGTTGTTGGACTCCCACGGACTCAGCAGAAGTTTGATGCAGTTTCGATGATTGTGGATAGGCTAAGCAAGTCAGCTTCATGGCGTGCCAGTATCTATCATCTCTGACCGTGGTACGCAGTTTACATCACGGTGATGGAGGGCTGTACAACATGAGTTAGGTACTCGGGTGGAGTTGAGCACAACATCTCACCCTCAGACGGACGGACAGTCCGAGCGCACCATTTAGAGTCTAGAGGATATGCACCGTGCGTACGTGATGGAGTTTGAAGGTTCATGGGATCAGTTTTTCCCCCTTGCGGAGTTTGCCTACAACAAAAGTTATCAGTCCAGCATTTAGATAGCACAATATTAGTCTATGTATGGTAGGCGGTGTCGTCCCCAGTGCGTTGGTTCGAGCCGGGCGAGGTCAGATTAATTGGTACAGACTTGGTTCAGGATGCCTTGGAGAAGGTTAAGGTGATTCAAGATAGACTTCGCACAGCCTAGTCAGAACAGAAGAGTTATGCGGATCGAAAGGCTCACGATGTTGCATTCATGGTTGGGGAGCGGGTATTGCTCCAGGTTTTGCCTATGAAGGGCGTCATTAGATTCAGAAAAAGGGCAATCTAAGCCCAAGGTTCATTGGTGATTTTGAGGTGTTGTGGCGAGTTGGGGAGGTTTCTTATGATTTTGCCTTACCTCCCAGCCTAGAAGGAGTTCATTCAGTATTTCATGTTTCCATGCTCTGGAAGTGTCACAGTGACCCGTCTCACGTGTTGGATTTCAGCTCTATCCAGTTGGACAAGGATCTATCCTATGTTGAGGAGCCAGTGGCTAATCTGGACAGGCAGTTCAAAAGCTGAGGTCAGAGAAAAATTCTTCAGTGAAGGTTTAGTAGAGGGGTCAGCCGATCAAGGAGGCGACTTGGGAGACCGAGCAAGATATGCGCAGCCGTTATTCTCATCTTTTCACCACTTCAGGTATGTCTCTATGCTAGTTCGAGGACGAACGATTATTTTAAGAGGGGGATGATGAAGCGACCCGGCCGGTCGTTTTGGGAGTTATAGCCCTGGTCCCCTATTAACTTCTTCCCTCGTATCTGTTTCTGCTGTTGTGACTTGACGGGAAATTTTGTTTTGGTGTTTGGAAGTGTTTGGGACACTTAGTCCCTAAATGGAGGCTTAAGTCTTAGGATTTGGACCGTAGTTTAAACTATGTGAAGACGACTCCGGAATGGAGTTCTGTCGATTTCGTTAGCTCCGTTAGGTGATTTTGGGCTTAGGGGTGTGTCCGGATTGTGTTTTGGAGGTCTGTAGCTCATTTAGGCTTGGAATGGCGAAAATCGAATTTTTGGAGTTTTGGACCGGTAGTGGACTTTTTGATATCGGGATTGGAATCTGATTCTGAAAGTTGGAGTAGGTCCGTTATGTTGGTTAAGACTTGTGTGCAAAATTTGGGGTCATTCGGACGTAGTTTGATAGGTTTCGACATCGGTTGTAGAAATTTGAAGTTCCAAGTTCTTTAAGTTTGAATTAGAGGGTGATTCGTGATTTTTAGCATTGTTTCATGTGATTTGAGGGCTCGACTAAGTTTGTATGGTGTTTTAGGATTGGTTGGTATGGTCGGTTGAGGTCCTGGAGGCCTCGGGTGTGTATCAAATGCTTCATGGATTGAGTTTGGGACTTATAAAACTGTTGAAGTTGCTGCACCTGGTACTTATGCACCTGCGCTCTTTGGGCCGCTGGTGTGGAGCCGCAGAAAAGAATTTGGCCTAGTCCAGCTGAGATCGCAGGTGCGGTGATTGGTCCGCAAAAGCGGATGCGTAGAAAGGGTAGAGGACAGCAGGAGCGGGCACGCAGGTGCGGCCCAGTGCTCGCAGATGCGGTCCCAGCCCATTTACGTTGCCTTCGCACCTGTGATGGATTTTCCGCAGGTGCGGGGCCGCAGATGCGGTTGAAGGCTTGTAGAAAAAATCTCTAGCAGAAAAAGGGCTAAGTGCGAGGGTTAGAATACATTCTTCATTTTTGGACTTGAGAGCTTGAAAATTGGCGATTCTTTGAAGGATTTTCAGAGGAAGTTATTGGGTAATGATTCCTAAATCGTGTTTAGTTTTATTCCATTAATCCATTGTTGATTTCATCATTTAGTTAGGGATTTGAGTTGGAAATTAGGGAAAATTTGAGAAAAGTTCTTAGGCCAAATTTTGGGGGTTTGATCGTGATTTTGGATTGGATTTGAATAAATTTGGTACGAGTGAACTCGTTAGAGAATGGGTGGTCATAATTTGTGACTTTTACCTAATTCTGAGACGTGGGCCCGGGGAGGCTCTTTGGGCAATTTTTCCAATTTGTCGCGTTAGCTTTGATTTCATTAGCTAGATTAGTTTCTTGTAGTTATATGTATGTATGCAATTTATTTGGGCTAGATGTGGGCCACTCGGAGCCGTATATTTGTGGGAAAGGCATTATGACGGGTTGATTTGAGCTTGGTTCGAGGTAAGTGGCTTGCCTAACCTTCTGTGGGGGAACTCCCCTTAGATTTGGTATTGTTCTTGATATTTGTGCATCGTGTACGTGAGGTGATAAGTTCCTACTGTTGCAAAAACTCCATTTTCATTAAGTAAAATACCTGTTTCCCTTTAACTGAGCTACACTCTAACCCCACCCGCCCGTTTGCCACTCCTAGTGTACCCATTGAGCTGAGTAGGAGTATTTTGTTGGAGACTTCGTGGTGAGTTGTTTTACTCTATTCGATCTGCAGCATATGGAGTCCCCCTTCCCTACTCTTTGATATATGTCTATGTATTTTCATTTTTCGAACAGATGTTATTGTTTAGTTTAGACTATATACTCTTGTTAGATATTTGTGATGATTTTGTGACACCAGTTCTTGGAAGTTGTGCGACAATTGTGGTCGCGTTTAGACCCTGTCTAGGATTCAGGGTTAGTTAAGAATTCACATATCCAGAAGATGAAAGTAGCAGAAATGAGGATGTTGAGATGGATGGCGGGCTTACTAAACTGGATAAGACATGGAATAAAGATATTCGGGAGAGGGTGGGCGTTGCTCCCGTGGACGGCAAGATGCGGGAAGCGAGGCTTAGATGGTTCGAGCACGTGCGGAGGAGAACCATAGATGCCCATGTTAGGAGGTGCGAGCGGTTGGCTTTGCAGGCACGAGAAGAGGTAGTGGCGGCCTTAGATGTATTCGGGCGAGGTGATCAGGCAGGACATGGTGCGACTTCATATTTCCGAGGACATGCATGTAGTTATCCTGTTTAGTTTAGAACAGCATGTCCACGTGTCTTATTGCTTATCTGAATTCTGTGCAACATGCTTAGTGAATTTCCTGCTCTTCCTTGACTGTACTTAGTCTAAAATGTAGGATTTTGGGTTGTAGTTGCATTTTTATTGTTTAAGCTGCATATTTACTTTTGGACTACGGAACGGTATTCCGAGAAATCCCCCTGTAGTGCATGTTTACTTTGGCACTACAGAACGGTATTCCAAGAGATCCCCTGCACTGCATATTTACTTTGGGACTACGAAACGGTATTTCGGGAGATCCCCATGCACATTTATGTTTGGGACTACAGGACGATATCTTAGGAGATCACCTGTTGTTATCTCCGTGTTCTGAGCTATTGCCTTTCTATGATTCCATTCTTGTTAAATTATAGAATTTATTTTTACTGCGATATTTCATTCTGTCTTATTTTATTATATATACACCAGTAGGGCCCTGAACTAATCTCGTCACTACTCGACCGAGGTTAGGCTTGGCACTTACTGGGTATCGTTGTGGTGTACCCATTCCCTTCCCTGCACATGTTTTTCAAGTGCAGATCCGGGTATCACTTATCAGCCATATTATTTGTCGCGTCCGCAGACCTCGGAGTCCCTTTCTACTCTTCCCCATGTCAAACACTTCTTGTATTTCCTTTGTTAGACTGTGGAGTATAGAAATACTGTCTTCTTTCTGTAGTTTGTGACTTATGATATTCCGGGTTTTTGGAGAGTTTGTGTATACTTCGAGAGTGATTATTGTGTATGCCGAACAACATCTTAATTTCTTATTCAAATTTACCTGTTAGTTGCTAGCTTTTATGTTTTCGTTTCATTTTCCGCAAATATTAGGCTTACCTAGTCGTAGAGACTAGGTGCCGTCACGACGGTTCACGGAGGGAGAACTTGGGTCGTGATAGTTTGTTTTTGTATTCATTGATGATATCCTGGTGTACTCTCAAAGTTAGAAGGAGCATGCGCAGCATTTGCGAATTGTGTTGCAGCGGTTGTGGGAGGAGAGACTTTATGCCAAGTTCTCCAAGTGTGAGTTTTGGCTCAGTTTATGGCGTTCTTCGGGCACGTGGTGTCCAGTGAGGGTATTCACGTAGATTAGAAGAAGATAGAGGCAGTTCAGAGTTGGCCCAGACCATCCTCGGCTACAGAGATTTAGAGCCTTCTTGGTTTGACTGGTTATTATTGTCGTTTCGTGTAGGCTTTCTCATCTATTGCATCTCCCTTGACAAAATTGACCCAAAAGGGTCCTCCTTTCAGGTGGTCGGATGAGTGCGAGGAGAGCTTTTAGAAGCTCAAGACTGCCTTGACTACAACTCCAGTTCTAGTTCTACCATCTCCTTCTGGTTCTTATACAGTATATTGTGACGCTTCTCGGATCAGTATTGGGTGTGTTTTGGTGCAGGAGGGTAGAGTGATTGCTTATGCTTCGCGCCAATTGAAGCCCCGTGAGAAGAACTACCCTGTACATGATTTGGAGATGGCTGGCATTTTTCATGCGTTGAAGATTTGGAGGCACTATCACTATGGTGTGTCTTGTAAGGTATTTACTGATCATTGTAGCCTCCAGCACTTGTTCAAGCAGAAGGATCTCAATTTGAGGCAGCGGAGATGGTTGAAGCTGCTAAAGGACTACGATATTACTATTCTGTATCATCAAGGAAAGGCCAATATTGAGGCTGATGCCTTGAGTAGGAAGATGGTGAGTATGGGTAGTCTTGCATTCATTACTAATTGGTAGAGATCTCTTGCGGTTGATGCTGAGGCCTTGGCCAACCAGTTTGTGAGATTGGATATTTCGGAGCCCAGTCGGGTTCTAGCTTGTGTGGTTCTCAGTTTTCCTTATTCGATTGCATTAGAGAGCGCCAATATGATGATCTTCATTTACTTGTCCTCAAGGACAAGGTTCAGCACGATGATGCCAGAGATGTGACTATTAGAGATAATGGGGTGATGAGGATGTAGGGCCAAATATGTGTACCCCAATGTAGATGGGCTACGGGAGTTGATTCTTGAGGAGGCCTACAGCCCGCAGTATTCCATCCATCTGGGTACCGCGAAGATGTACCGGAACCTGAGGCAGCACTATTGGTGGAGGATAATGAAAAAGGATATAATTGGGTTTGTAGCTCGGCGTCTCAACTGTTAGCAGGTAAAATATGAGCATCAGATACCGGGTGGATTGCTTCAGAATATAGAGATTCTAGAGTGGAAATGGGAGCGGATCACCATGGATTTCATAGTTGTGCTGCCACAGATTACGAGGAAGTTCGATGTTATTTGGGTGATTGTGGATCGCCTGACCAAGTCCGCGCGATTCATTCATGTGAGTACTACCCATTCTTCAGATCGGCTGGCTGAGGTTTACATCCGAGAGATTGTTCGCCTTCACGGTGTGCTAGTTTCCATCATTTGAGATAGAGGCACGCAATTTGCATCATAGTTTATGAGAGTCGTGCAGCGAGAGTTTGGAACTCAAGTTAAGTTGAGCACAATATTTCACCCTCAGACAGACGGACTGTCCGAGCACACTATTCAGCTATTGGAGGACATGCTACGCGCTTGTGTCATTGATTTTGGTGGTTCATGGGACTAGTTTCTGCCACTCACGGAGTTTGCTTACAACAACAATTATAAGTCAAGTATTTAGATGGCTCCGTATATGCTTTATACGGGAGGCGTTGTAGATCTTCGGTGGGTTATTTTAAGCCGGGTGAGGCTACGCTATTGGGTGCTGACTTGGTTCACGATGCTTTGGACAATGTTAAATTAATTCAGGAGCGGCTTCGCACGGCGCAGTCAAGACAGAAGAGTTATGCTGACAGCAAGGTTCGTGAAGTGTCCTATATAGGTTCAGTTAAAGTGCAGTGGAGAGGTCAGCCCATGGAGGAGGCTACTTGGGACACTGAGCGAGAGATGCAGAGCAGATATCCACACCTATTTGAGACTCCAGGTATATTTCTAGACCCGTTTAAGGACGAACGTTTGTTTAAGAGATGGATGATGTAACGACCCGGCCGGTCGTTTCAAGAGTTGTATCCTCGTTCCCCCATTTTCTGCTTCATTTGTGTTCTACAGATGTATTATGACTTACCGGGTTAGTTGGTTCGGGTCCGGAGTGATTTTAAAATGAATTTAGACACTTAGTCTCTTAATTGAAAGCTTAAGTTGGAAAAGCTGATCGGATGTTGAGTTATGTGTAAACGACCTCGGATTTGAATTTCGATGGTTCCGTTAGCTTCGTTATGTGATTTTGGACTTAGAAGCGCGTCTGGATTGTGATTTGGAGGTCCGTAGTAGAATTAGGCTTGAATTGGCGAAAGTTAGAATTTTTGGAAAGTTTGGCTGGGAGTGGACTTTTTGATATCAGGGTCGGATTGGATATTTGGAAGTTGGAGTAGGTTCGTGGTGTTATTTATGACTTGTGTGCATAATTTTGAGGTCAACCGGACGTGATTTTATAGGTTTCGGTGTCGTTTGTGGAATTTGGAAATTTTGAAGTTCATTAGTCTTGAATCCGTGTATAATCTATGTTTTTGATGTTGTTTGAGGTGATTTGAGGGTTCGACTAAGTTCGTATTGGGATATGAGACTGGTAGATATGTTTGGTTGAGGTCTCGGGGGCCTTGGGTTGTTTTCATGTGGTTGAACGAACTTGGTTTGAATTTGAAGAGCAGTTGAAGTTTTGTTGCTGCTGGTGTAACCGCACATGCGCAGTGGGCACCGTAGGTGCGAGTTCGCAGAAGCGAGAAGGGGTCGCAGAAGTAGTTAAGGAAGAGGCTGGCAGAAGTCAAAGGTGCGAGGTCCTTTCCGAACCTGCGTGACCGCAGATGCGGTAGAAGGGTCGCAAATGCGCATTAGGCCCTGAAGTTTGACTCCGCAGAAGCGGAGATTTGTCTCGCAGAAGCGAGTCCGCTGGAGGGATGTTAAGCGCAAAAGCGGGCTCTGGGGTGCACCTGCGAGACTGCAGAAGTGGCTAAGTAGCCGCAGGTGCGAAAGTTCTGGGCAGAAACTATAAATACGAGACTTCGAGATTTGTCACCATTTTCTTCACTTTGAGCTCGACTTTGGAGAATTTTGAGTGGGTTTTCCAAGGGATTGCTTAGGTAAGCTCCTTGTGTTTGTTTTTCTTCAATAATGATGTTTCCCCACTGATTTTATACCTAGTTGGTGAGTTTTTGAAGTGAAATTTGGGGGTTTAGGGCTATGGATTTGGAGAGTGAATTTCGGGGATTTGGATGACAAAATGGTGTCGGATTTTAATAAATTTGGTAGGGTTAGACTCTTGAGTGAATGGGCTTTCGGGTTTTGTGATTTTTGTTGGATATCGAGACGTGGGCCCGGGGGGCCGGGTTTGAGCCAATTTTGGATTTTAGGCTATAATCTCTAATTTTTCTTGTGGAGTTGATTCCTTTAGCCTGTATTGATTGCATTGTACTACTTGTGGCTAGATTCGGAATATTCAAAGGCCGACTACCGAGGCAAAGGCATTTTGGAGTAGTGTTTGCTTGGATTTAGGTAAGTAACAGTTATAAATCTGGTCTTCAGGGTATGAAACCCCGGATTTTGTGTCATGTGATAATTTTGGAGGTGACGCACATCCTAGATGGCGGGCGTGTAGGCGTGCACCGTGGAATTGTGACTGGGTTTGTTCCGTGAAACTGTAAAGTTGAATAGAAATTTGACTTTAAATCATGTTAGAAATCATGTTTAGGCTATGCATTGTACTATTGGGGCCCACAGAGGCCGCGTTACATGTTCAACTGCCTGCTAAATGCTATTTGTACTCAGTCTCAGTTTTTACTCGCATACGTATCTCAGTCTCTATTATATATTATTGATACATCATGTTATTTCTGTTTGGGCTGATTTTCCTGATATCTGAGAGCCCGAGAGTAGAGACTGATGACTGAGTCAGGCCAAGGTCTTGATTTTGAGATATTGATACCATAGCACGTGAGATTTCCGTGCGGAACCAGACATTTATATTGTAGCATGTGAGTTGCTCGTGCGGATGCTGATGTGCTACTATAACACGTGAGTCGTCCATGCAGCACGTGAGTTATCCATGCGGATTATAGCGCTTGGGCTGTAGGAGCCCCTCCGGAGTTTGTACACCCCAAGTGAGCGCAGGTACCTATTGAATGAGAGTGCTAAGGGTTGAGAGCCGAGTGATTAAGCTGTTGGGAAGAGTTGAGTGATTGTTGCCTTTAGAGGCTGTACTTGCTTTCATTTATTGTTCTACTTAGTTGCTATCTATCATAGTTTTGAAATTTCTGGAAAATTTTATATCCAGTTTTACATGACCTTGAAACTGTATAGAACTAATTTGACTTAAATTATCGGATTTGAAAGCATGTCTACTTCTTGCCGAGATACTGAAAATAAACTATAACTGTGTAGCTCGTCACTATCTTTGAGTTCCTTATTTATTATTGTTACTTACTCAGTTGGTTATACTCACGCTACAACATGCACTTCATGTGCAGATCCAGATATTTTCGGACACGATGGGCGTTGATCTCGTGCTCGGTTGATTGTCGGATATTTATGATGTTCCTGCCCGGCTTTCGCAGTCCTTGTTTCTCCCTCCTTGATTTCCCCTCTATATGTGATTGATACAGACTCTTGTAGACACTATTTCTTAGACTGGTTGTTTAGATCGCTCATGACTTAGTGACACCCCGATATTGGCGATATTTGCCGCACTTATGTTTGGGTTTACTCCGTTTTTATGAAAAACTCCGGTTATTTTAAATGTCTTAATTCATTTATGTTAAATATTGAAAGTGTTTTGAAAATATCGACTTGTCTAGTACCATGATAGGCGCCATCACGACGGGTTAGGTTTTAGGTCGTGACAAGTTTCTATGGATTACTGTCAATGTTTGTCTGTTATTTCGTACATATTTTTTCAAGGTCAAGAAAAGAGATAGTTCTTGCTATGAAAGGATGCCCAATCAAGTTCAATAAAATTTTTATTTTGGTAGCAAAAGATATGACCATCAAAATCAGTTGGTATGTTACACTCACGGGTGAACTTATTCTAATTATGTATGCCCAATCTTTTTTGTATTCCTAGAAGGAGTGAACTTATTCTAATTATGTTCTGATTTTAACTTAACATTAGTTTTAAGAGTAATTTTCTTCTCACTTTGAAAGGTGAAACTAGAATCTCAATGCCCTGAGTTTACTCTTTTGGGGATGGCAAATAGAATTGATAAAAATTAGAAAAAAAAAATTGAAAAATTATTACTTGCATATTTCTTTGTAAAAGTCTAGGTGATGATTGTTCATTCAATGTGTTTCTACATTGATTTTTTTAATAATTTATTTATATTTGGTTTAGACCAAATCTAAAGTTACTGGGCAAATAAGATTAAATTGTCATTACAATTGGTTTTCTTTGTATTTCTTATTTGTTATACATGTATGTTTATTTTTTATTTGTTTTACAGTAATTTGTTTAGGTTTTTCTTATTTGATTTAAAATTTATTTTATAAATTGTCTAGGTTTAGATTAGAATGAATACCGAAGTCATTGTGGAGTCCAAACCTTGTGGTCATTATGCAATTCGTTAACTTTAATTTGTTAAAATTGAAATAATTATGTATTATGCGGAAGCTCACAGAGCAAACTTTGAATAACAATAAATCATATGAAAAAAGAAAAATATATGAAAAAGATACAATAATATAATTTTGTCACTTGGCCTATATATGAGAAATTCACTAAAAAAATAGTACACAAACATTTTCCTCCAAAAAAGGAATAGCTAATTAAAGGATAGATTTATATTTTTCTTTTAAGAAAAGTAACAAGAATTGTGGCAAATATTTGCCCATGCTTCAATGAAAAATTAAAACTCAAATATAATAAATTAGGTTAGAAGAAACAAGATAACATATCATTAGTTAATAAAATAAAATATGTATAATTATAATTATTATTAGTAACTAACTCATTTCGCATGTGAAGATTTAGAAAACATTCAATTACTTTGAATTCATATTGTCTTAACGTGAAAGTATTTACGTAACAACTCGGTCAGTCGTTTCGAGAGTTGTAGCCCCGTTCCCCCATTTACTGCTAATTTTATCTTTTGTAGTTGTTATGTGACTTGCTGGCGTAGTTGGTTCGTGTCCGGAGAGGTTTTAGAATGAATTGAGATACTTAGTCTCAAGGCTGGAAGCTTAGGTTGGAAAGGTTGATTAGATTTTGGCTTATGAGTAAATGACTCCGAAATGAAGTTTCCATCGGCCCGTTAGCTCCATTGGGTGATTTTGAACTTGGGAGTGTGATGTATTGTAATTTGAAGATCCGTAGTGGATTTAGGCTTGAAATGGCGAAAGTTGAAAATTTGGAAGTTTGATCGAGAGTGGACTTTGTGGTTACCGGGCTCGGATTGGGGTTTCGGTAGTTGGAGTAGGCCCGTGGTGTCATTTCTGACTTTTGTGCAAAACTTGAGGTCAATCGGACGTGGTTTGGTAGGTTTCGGCATCGAATGTAGAAGTTAGAAGTTCAAAAGTTCGTTAGACTTGAATCTATGCGTGATTCATGGTTTTAGCATTGTTTGATATGATTTGAGGGCTCGACCAAGTTTGTTTAATGTTTTAGAACTTGATGGTATATTTGGTTGAGGTCCCGGGAGCCTCGGGTGAGTTTGAGATAGTTAACGAATTAATTTTTGGACTTGGGGATGGGCTGAAGTTTTCTGGTGTCTCTGATTTGGTTTCCTTATACGCGATCACGTCGTAAGTTCCATGATCGCGTAGGCTTAGCTGGGCAGTTGAGGACTTTGTTCTATGCGTTCGCGAGAAAGAGGTTGCGATCGTCGTAGTTGTGGGATGCTGTGAATCGCGAAAGCCCGTGTTTTTAAGGGGTGCCACTGGCACTTTGGTACAACCCCAATGGGGTAATTATGTATTATCCCCCGTAAATTTCCCATATGTTAAAGAAATTGAGCTGCAAAACATGTTAGCAATCATGTTTAGGCTATGTGTTGGTACTGTAAAGACCCACAGAGGTGGTGTTACATGTTGAATTATCTGCTACACTGCTAATTTGTGCTCAGTCACAGTTTTACTTGCATATTATATCTCAGTCTCTACTATTCTTTATTGATACATTATATCATCACTGTTTGGGTTGATTATCGTTATTGTTGAGAGCTCGAGAGGCTGAAGAGAATAATGAATGAGCGAGGACGAGGGCCTAATTGTGAGGATATTTATGGGATCGGACTGCACGTCGCATCATGTTTTATAGATTTATGTCATGACTGGCTGATTATAGCGGTTGAGCTGAAGGAGCCCCTTCGGAGTCTGCATACACCCATAGTGATCGCGGGTACCTACTGAGTGCGAGAGCCGAGTGCGAGTACTGAGCGCGAGTACCGAGTTACCGTGAGGAATAAGTGACTATGAGGTTGGAGTGAATGGGGGGACTGAGTGTCTGTTGCGCTATGATTATGCACTTGATTTCATTGTTGTACTTCAGCCGGCATATATCACTCTCATGTAATTTCAGATAGATATTATATCCTGTTTCAATTAAACTTGACATGAAATTAACTGTATTGGCCTTAGCTGTCGAACTTGATAGTATGCCTATCTTCCTATACTGTGATTTCTTTGATTGAACTATATCCGTGAAGCTCATCACTACTTAGCCTGACTCCTCAGTTGCACTAGACCTCCCGAGCGACGAGGACACTTCCTTCACATATGCCCAAACTCCCCGCACTCGAAGCAACTCCCCAGTGATAGTGGTAGAGACTGAAGGGGCCCTGAGTATCGGGATAACTGGTAGAAGGACCTGTCATAGATGAACCTTAAACCGATGGAGCACGGGACGAACTCGGAGTTGGAAGGGCACTAAGAGATGACTGAGCCTGACGAGCACAGTATGAACCACGGCTGGATGATGCACCGTAGTAAATTGAACGACCCATATGAGCGGGCCTATAAGGACGACGCCTGTTGTGGTAGGACTGCCTCCCAGAAGGAGCACCACCGAAACCACCCGAACCTCGAGGCCTCTTGGCCTCCCTCTCCTAATGCTCCTAACTACGGACCATCTTTATCTGCCGAGCAATATCAACCGCCTCGTCAAAAATAGTACCAGATACCCTCTCCCAAGTCATAAGCAACTACAGCTGATATGTGAGGCCATCAATGAACCTCCTAATCCTCTCCCTCAGTGGGAACCAACCAAACTGCATGACAAGCCAACTCTGAAACCTCATCTCGTACTAGGTTACAATCATTTCCTTCTGACGTACCTGCGCAGATCCTCCCTACGAGACTGCAACATGAACTTCTCCAAGAAGAGAACGGAGAACTCATGCCATGTAATTGGTGCTTCTTCGACTGGCCTGCGCCTCTCATAAGCCTCCCACCATCTGAAGGCAGCCCCAGTAAACTGAAAAGTAGTGAACGAGACATGTCTGGTCTCCAGAATACCCGGCGTGCGAAGAATTCGCTAGCACCTATCCAAGAAGCCCTGGGCATCCTCTGACTAAGCCCCGCTAAATGATGGAGTCTGAAGCTTCCCAAATATTTTTAGCCTCCTTTGCTCATCATCAGTCATAACAGGACCCAGCTGGGCCTGAGCAGTTGTAACCGTCTGGGATGGTAATACCCCCGATGTCTGAAGTCCCTGCATCACCTGCTCTGGAGTACGGATGGCAGGAGTCTGAGTACCTCCCCCGGCCTGAGAAGTGGTTGTTGTGGCCAGAACTGAGACCACCTAAGCAAGGCTAGTGCACACAGTCAAAATCTGAGCCAAAGCCTCCTGAAGGCCTGGAATCACAATGGGCACAGCTCGTGCCCGAGCTGGTCCCACTGACTCATCCCCATCTGGAACCTACTCCTGAGCTAGGACAACTAGCGGATCTTCAGGTGCTGCTCTAGCCGCTGTACGAGCTGTACCTCTAGCCCTACCGCGGCTCCTACCACGACCTCGGCCTCTCGTAACTCTAGCTGGTTGTACTAGTGGTTGTCCGTCCTGTCCGGTAGCACGTGTCCTCACCATTTGTGAGAGAAAAGAATAACAGAAGTTTAGTTTCCCAGAATCAAAAAATACGCACGACAAGAATACAAGAATGTGAAGTTTCCTAAGGGTTCGACACCCTCTCGAAGATAAGTACAGATGTCTCCGTACCGATCCGCAAGATCCTACTAAACCTACTCATGACTCGTGTAACCTAGGCTCTGATACCAACTTGTCACAATCCAAAACTTAGCCTGTCATGATGGCGCCTAACGTGGTACTAGGCAAGCCAACATTTCAAAAATTTCTAACAATTTTAAATAAATAATGAGCTAATACGGTTTAAATAATTAAAGCTCACATAAGCTGGATAGAAAATCAAAAGTCAACACGGAAGTTCCCAAAATCATGGCGGCACTAAGTATATAAGTATCTATGCACCACAAGTATGAAAATATTGTTTATGAAAGCTGAAACTAAATACATAAAGCTAAAGGATAGGAAAGGAGAGCCAAGGTCAGCGAACGCTAGGCAGCTACCTTGAAATCTCAAAATGATCAAGCTGCGATGATAATCAACACCCACCGTGTCCAGAAATACCTGAATCTGCACACGAAGTGCAGGGTATAGCATGCGTACGACCAACTAAGTAAGTAACAAGACTAACTATACGACTACCGCACCAATTACTTCACCACCCAACCCACCCAGCTCGGGGTGGGGTCCAGGAAGCTAGAGGTCGCCCTAGAGGTGGAGGCCAGTCAGGTGGCTATCAGGTACGATTCTATGCCATTCTTGCTAGACCAGATGATGTTGCTTTAGATGCAGTGATCACAAGTATTGTCTTAGTATGCCACAGGGATGCTTCTGTTTTATTTGACCTAGGTTCCACTTATTCGTATGTATCATCGTATTTTGCTCATTATCTGGATATGTTCCGTGAGTCCTTAGTTTCATCTATTTATGTATCTACGCCAGTGGGCGATACTATTATTGTGGACCGTGTATGTAGGTCATGTGTAGTGACTATTGGGGGATTAGAGACTATAGTTGATCTCTTACTACTTAGTATGGTTGATTTTGACGTGATCTTGGGTATGGATTAGTTGTCTCCATATCATGCTATGCTGATACCACGACGTTGGCGATGCCGGGGTTGCCAAGGATTGAGTGTCGAGGTTCTCTAGATTATGTTCCCACCAAAAAGATTTCATATTTGAAGGCCCAACGGATGGTTGGGAAGGGGTGCTTATCTTATTTAGCCTTAGTGAGGGATGTTTGTGCTGATACTCCTACTATTGATTCTGCTCTGATAGTGCGAGACTTTTCGGATGTGTTCCTTGCAAACCTGCCGGGCGTGCCGTCCAACAGAGATATTGACTTTGGTACTGACTTGGTGCCAAGCACCCAGCCCATTTCTATTCCTCTGTACCGTATGGCACCAGTTGAGTTGAAAGAATTGAAAAAGCAACTTCAGGAGCTTCTTGATAAGGGGTTTATTAGGACTAGTGCACCTTGGGGTGCACCGGTTCTATTTGTGAAGAAGAAGGATGGTACCATGCATATGTGCATCAACTATAGGCAATTAAACAAAGTTACAATCAAGAACAAGTATCCTTTCCCGCATATTGATGATCTATTTGATTATTTTCATGGAGCGAGGGTGTTCTCTAAGATTGATTTGAGGTCCGGGTACCACCAGGTTAAGATTCGGGACTCGGATATTTTAATGACAACATAGACCTGTTACGGTCATTATAGGTTCCTTGTGATGTCTTTTGGGCTGACCAACACCCCAGTAGCATTCATGCATCTGATGAGCGGTGTATTTCAGCCCAATCTCGATTCTTTTGTCACCATATTCATTGATGATATCCTGGTGTACTCTCATAGCTAGGACGAGCATGCCCAACATTTGAGGATTGTATTGCAGCGGTTGAGGGAGGAGAAGCTTTATGCCAAGTTCTCCAAATCTGATTTTTGGCTTAGTTCAGTGGCGTTCTTGGGGCACCTGGTGTCCAATGCAGGGATTCAGGTGGATCCGAAGAAATAGGAAGACCCTATATAAATATTTTAAATTAAAAATGAATCAGTCAACCTGGTCTACGAATCTATTCTAATTATCAACGAATTCCGCGAATTTTAGGTGGAATAGAGATTGTAATTCTTTCTACTTCTCGAGGTATAATGTGCGGTTCAGGGTTGGTCCAGGCTGTCCTCAGCTACTAACATTCAGATTTTTCTCGGCTTGGCCGGTTATTATCGTCGCTTCATGGAGGGTTTCTCGTCTATTGCAACGCCCTATACCAAGCTGAACCAAAAGGGTGCTCATTTCAGGTGGTCGTCAGAGTGTGAGGAGAGCTTTTAGAAGCTCAAGACTACATTGACCACAGCAGTTCTAGTTTTGCCTTCAATTTCAAGCTCTTATACAGTGTATTGTGATGCTTCTCGAATCGGTATAGGGTGTGTCTTGATGCAGGAGGGTAGAGTGATTGCATATGCGTCGTGCCAATTGAAGCCCCATGAGAAGAACTACCCTGTCCATGATTTGGAGTTGGCTACCATCGTTCATGCATTGATGTTTTGGAGGCATTATCTCTGTGGTGTGTCTTGCGAGGTAGTTACAGATCATCGGAGTCTCCAGCATTTGTTCAAACAAAAGGATCTAAATTAGTGGCAGCGAAGATGGTTGGAGCTGCTAAAGGACTATGATATTACTATTCTGTATCATCCTGGGAAGGACAGTGTGGTGTCGATGACTTGAGTAGGAAGGCAGTGAGTATGGGTAGCCTTGCATTCATTCCTGTTGGTTAGAGACTACTTGCAGTTGATGTTCAGGCCTTGGCCAACCAGTTCATGAGATTAGATATTTTGGAGCCCAGTTGGGTTCTAGCTTGTGTGGTTTCTCGGTCATTTTTATATTATCGCATCAGAGCGCTAATATGATGATCCCCATACTTGTCCTTAAGGACACAGTTCAGCACGGTAATGCTAGGGATATTACTATTGGAGATGATTGGGTGTTGATGATGCAGGGTCAGATTTGAGTGCCTAATGTAAATGGGCTACGTGAGATGATTCTAGAGGAGGCCCAAAGTTCGCGGTATTCCACTCATCTGGATGTCGCAAAGATGAACCTGGACTTGAGGCAATTATTGGTGGAGGAGAATAAAGAAGGAAATGGTAGGGTTTGTAGCTAGGTGCCTAAACTGTCACCAGTCAAGAATCAACATCAGAGACCGGGTGGATTGCTTTAGAGGCTAGAGATTCCAAAGTGGAAATGGAAGTTGATCACCGCGGATTTTGTAGTTGGGCTCCCACAGACTTCGAGAAAGTTCGATGCTATTTGGGTGATTCTGGATTAACAGACCAAGTCCGCGCACTTTATTCCGATTGGGACTACTTATTCTTCATAGCAGTTGGCTGAGATTTACAATCGCGAGATTGTTCGCCTTCACGGTGTGACAGTGTCCATCATTTAAGATCGGGGCACGTAGTTTACATCGCAGTTTTAGAGAGCAGTACAACGAGAGTTAGGCATCCAGGTTGAGTTAAGTATAGCATTTCACCCTCAGACGGACGAACAGTCTGAGTGCACTATTTAGATATTGGAGGACATGCTACGTGCTTGTATCATTGATTTGGGGGGTTCTTGGGATCAGTTTCTGCCACTGCCAGAGTTTTCCTACAACAATAGCTACCAGTTGAGCATTTAGATGGCTACGTATGAGGCTTTGTATGGGAGATAGTGTCGATCTCAGGTAGTCTAGGCTCAGGTACCGCCGCTGCAACTGGTTGGGCTCTGTCCGCGGGTAGTGTACCCGATGTCTGATATACTGCAGCTGCATGCCCAGGAGCTTGAGCAGTAGGGGTCTGTGTCCCCCCCCCCCCCTCGCCTGGGATGTGGCTGGGTCTGCTGGAAATAAACCATCTTGAGTCATAGAATCCATGACCGCACCATACGGCCCATGACCTCTTGAAAGCCCGTTCCATCATGAAATCTATCAGGCTTGGCTCTGGAAAAGGCACCTCGCCCTGCTCCTCCATAACGGGATCCTCCATTGGATCAGGTGGTGCTACTGGGGCAAATTTTGGACGCCCTCCCGCAACTAAAAGAAGATCGCTTCGGGGTCACTGTGGTGTGGCTGAATGCAGTCCCCTACCTGGGGCCGGTGCCCTCCCCTGGCCTCTACCTCGGCCTCTAGCAACGGGGGGAGCAGCTCCTCCCGGGTCTGGAACGTCTGTCGTATGCGTCCTCACCATCTGTGAGAGAATAGAAGAAGGAAATTTAGTATACCATCAACTGCATGATAGGAGATGAATAAATAGTAGTTTCCTAACACCCTATAGCCTCTCGAAGATAAGTACAGAGGTCTCCATACCGATCCGAATGACTCTACCATACCTGTCCACAACTTGTGAGACCTACGTGAACCTAGTGCTCTAATGCCATGTTGTCACGACCCAATTCCATTATAGGTCGTGATGGCTCCCAACACCGTTGTTAGGGCAAGCCAACACTGATCAACTAGTGATTTTCCGTTTTAGATAAATGTAAACAATGGCTTTTTCCTTATTTAAAAGAAAGATTTAGGAGTTTTCAACTTTAACATAAATAAATAGAAGCAATCAGTACGAATCGTAATTAGGTGACAAACCAAAAACCATAAGTCTACTAATGTGTGTGCCAAGACCTGGTGTCACAAGTATGTGGGCAATCTAGTAGAATATAGAAAACAAATTCTAGCCTAATGTCCAAAAGGAAATAGACAGATAATAAAGCATAAGAGAGACTCCAGCTACTGTAGGGCGGCTCAAAAGGGCAGCTCACCAAGCTGGGGAATCAGTCTACACGCCGGACTGGTGGCCAGATGCACCTGCCTCAAATCCTGTACAATCAAGTACAGAAGTGTAGCGTGAGTACATAAAAATGTGTACCCAGTAAGTATCTCGTCTAACCTCGAAAAAGTAGTGACGAGGGTCGAGTCCGACACTTACTAGGGACAACAAAATAATAATACGAAGCTCCAAATTTAAATCATAATGTAGGTGGATATCAATAAGCTTAGAACAAGAATAATAACCGGAAAATCCTTCCATTATATTCAAGAATTCAAGGCACTTTCTTCATTTAAAACAAGTGTCCTTTCAAGCAGCAAATTATACAAACTCTAAAGAGCTCCAGTTCTATTATCTCACACAAATACCATCGAGGACGTCCGGCTCGATCCTACGTAAATGTAAATTGTGCATTGCCAAGGGTCGAACGGCGCAGACCATAGATGCATCTATTCAACCCGCTTGCAAATCATGCATGCGACGCAGTCAAATATAAATTTAAGGAATTACCCCGCTCGCAGATCATGTGTGCGACGAGGTCAAGTATAATTTTGTCATTTAAATCATAACCTTTTTCTTGATTATTTTAAAAATAAAGACAATTCAACTTGAAGCCTTTAAACCATTAGAAATCCTAAACTTAATTCCTTTTGTTACAATTAGCACGTATAATCAAATAATGGTGTCCACAAAGCATGGTGTAAATATATAACTACCCGGACATAACAGAAATAGTAGCTACGTACGGACTCTCATCATTTCGTGCGTACGTAGCCCCCACAAATAATCACATATTAATTAAGTTCACCTATGGGGCAATTTCCCTCTTACAAGGTTAGAAAAGAGACTTACCTCGCCTCAAAGCCTACTTCCAAACTTAATAATGCGCTCAAACCCTCAAATTGGAGCCGAACAATCCAAAACTATTCAAATAGTGTAAAAACCAATCATTATAAGTTCAAAATTTCATATTCTAACTATTCAAGTGATTACCCAACCCCAAAGGCAATATTCCTAAATTCATCCCCAGGCCCACAAGCCCGGATTCCGAAAATTTTCAAAGGAAGTTGTTACCCATGACCTAAGGAACATAATATATGATGTTCACTAAGTTTCATAATCATTTTCGTGGTAGAATCTAATTTTTATCAAAACCCTAGGTTTTCCTCTAAACCCATAATTTTCACAATTTTATACATGTTAATCTACCCATAATCTAAGTACATAACTCATATATGGTAGAAATTAATTACCTCCAAAAGCTATGAAAATCCCTCTCAAGAAGCTCCAAAAATCACCCAACAATGGAGTGAAATGAGCCAAAAATGCCCAAGCCCCGTATTAAATGAAGTGCACATCCTCCAGCTTTTCTGCACTTGCGATCAGTGGGCCACATCTACGCCTTCGCTTCTGCGGACTAGTGTCAACTACTACGGAAATGGGCTGGGTTGGCTGGTGTCGCACCTGCGGTCAGAGGGCCACATCTACGGTCTCGCTTCTCGGAAGGAGGGCCCCACCTGCGAAGCCTGGCCTGCCCCTCCTGGACCGCTTATGTGCATCTAGGCTTGCACCTGCGAGCTCGCACCTGCGGCTGACCAACCGCAGGTGCGGTTATGACAGATCTGGTGCACTCAGCTGTGGTTCCAAATTCTCCATATGGTCCGAGCCTTGTCCGATTGGCACTCGGGGCCCCCGGGGCCCCGCCCAAACATACCAATAAGTTTGGAATCACAAAACGGACTCGCTCGAACCTTTGAAATGCCCGAAACAACATAAAAACTAAGAATCACGCCCTAAAACCAATTGAATCAAACTTAAGAACTTCAAGTTCTTCAGTTTACTTCCAATGTGCCGAAACGTACTTATACTACACGGAATTACACCAAATTTTGCGTGCAAGTCTTAAATGACATTACAAAACTATTCACGGTCTCGAAATTCCATTTGGACCTCTGATCTTGCCCAAACTCACACCACAATTAGGTAGTGAGGCGGTCGAAGCAACAATAAACCCAACACGAGTCTGGATCGAATCCATAGAGAGTTAGAACTTGGATTAGGTATATATCTAGAGTAAATGTATGAAGAGCCTTAGATTGAACTTCCACATATTCATTGGTTGTTTTCTATTTCTACTTTTAGTTAATGATTGCATATATTAACTAGAATAAAGTGTTTTTGGTTTTAAGTGTTTTTCAAATGATAAAGGAATCCATGGTCGTGACTTCCACCTAGGTGGCTACCTAACAGGTTGTAAATTATAGGCAAGTTTCATTTATTGGGGTCGTTGTATAGCAATCACACGCGATTGCTCACTCTATACCTCTTGGTAGTTTGAGTGATTTTGCCCAATTTGGCTTTATCAAGCCCAAATAGGTTATTCACAAATCAAATGATATATGCTCAAGTCGGGTCTCATTATCTCTTGATTTGACCCTTTAATTGGGCTATCAATTTCTTGAGTTCACCCCAATTCCTTGTTAGCCAAGTTTCTCTAAACCTAGTCTCTCTTTCTCAAGCAAAGACTAGGTCAAAAAGGCATGAATCAATGTTTGCAACCATTAATTCTAGGATTTAAACATAAACAAGGCTAAATATCACTAACCCAATCACAAACAAGCCTTAAAATTAAATACCCATTAAGTACCCACACTAGGGTTGAGCCACAACGCTAGCTAAAGATTTAGCTAATTTTGAAAAATGAAGAAATATAAGAAGAAATTAAGATAGAATGCATAATAATAGATTAAACAAAGGAAATCTAGTGTTAAGTATTCAATCTAATACAAAATTACTCAATGAAGAAAAGAAAAACGTTTGCAACTCTGCAAACTAAAATTGACCCAAAAATGACAAAATGTTGTACTTACACTAAGCTGAAAATATCTAACAAAAATGCCCCTGCGGAGGTTATACGGCCGCATAATTCTGATGAGGACGACGAAATGGGCTTCTGCGGCCGCACAATTCTAGTGTGGCCCGCAGTCTTGAAAATTTTCGTCTTGGAACTCTAGGCTTCTGCGGTCCGCATAAAACTAAGTGCGAATGCACTTCTGATTATGCGGTCGCACAAAAGTGTAGCGGTCTGCAATCTTCAGCTTTTGGTTTTGGACAACTTTCTGATTCTTCAATATAGCGGACCGCATAATAATTATTGCGGCCGCACTTTATCTCCTGTGGCCGCACATTTTTGGTATTGTCCGCACTGTCTGAGCTGGCTAAAACCTCCTCTCTGAATCTCATTCTGCGGCTGCACTAGAATTGTGCGGTCCTCACTCCTCACTGCTAGCCTCTTTGCTCAGTTTTGGCTCTTGTTCACTTTTGACTCTTTTGTGAGATGATTTTGACTTATTTGGCTTGTTTCCCAATATTCCTGCAAGTAAGCACATTTTGTTAGTTTCTAGGAATACTTTTAAGCATTTTTAGCTAAAACGCAAGTAAAAGAGAGCAAATAAACGGTCAAAATCCCTACTTATCAACTCCCCCAAACTTAAGCTTTTGCTTGTCCTCAAGCAAATAAGGCAATTCCCACCTCCACTAGAAAAAGGGATACTTCAGCTGGCCTAAGGTGAATCAGACACACATCAATTGGGACCAAAAATTACCCACAACACATATGAATTATGAACAACGCAATGATTTGACTTTTTGAGTACAATAGTTCTAGTGTGACACTAAAGCATCAAGAGTTGACTCTATTCATCAAGGAAGCTCGCTCTTTCACGTAGGTCATTGTGGATCCCAAACTCCTCCTCCTCTACTCTCCGTTAGCAATTATCACTTCAAAATGTAACACTCGAAACAAGGATAGTGAAAAGTTCGCTCATCTCTCTCAAAAGAATGTCACAAGTCCGCCTTTGAGTACCATAAGCTTGCTCCTTATGTAAATCACCACTAATGTAAGGTCACTCAACTTGAAATCATATAGGGCTTTTGCAGGATTTAATGATGGCTTTTTGACCAAGGTAGGACTAGTTGGAATAGAATGGTTTCATATTTCCTTAAGCACTCCATTTTCTCTTTTCTGCTCACACTTTCTCGACTCTTTGAGTCATTTTCTTCTTCCTCGGGGAACAAGAGGGACGTAACGTCACTCTTTCTTGAGCATGACATTCATTTTTCTCCTTTTCTCTTTACTGCAGCCTCTCCTCCTTATTTTCTTTTGGATTCCCTTCAACTCTTCACTTTCTTTTTGGAATATTTCTTTCTTTTCTTTGCCTTCCATTTTCTTCATTCCTTTATCTTCTTTGTATCTTACATCACTTCAGATTCCTCTTCTCTCCCCAAACTAATGTTTTTGCCAATTATTTCTCAAGAATGCTAAGGAAAGATCGGGTGCCAAGAGAGGGTCAATACAGAACGGATAAAAGCTTGTAATGTGATTATTAAAAGAAAAAGGGCTCCGGCTCAAAGGGGTTGGCTAGGGATATCATATTGGTTGGCTGTGGAAGATTTCAAAGTTCAATTTTGATCAAGGAGAGCCTACGATCATTTATCAAGCCTAGCTACACTTAGAATTTTGCCTAGACAAATATTCAGGGCAAGTTCTAGACTGTTAGCACAGGAACTTGGACTTGTAACTAAACATATCACCTCTCACACTTCTGGATTGCTAAAGAGAACAGAGTCGAGGGCCCACAACAACCCTAGCTACCATTGAGAATCATAAATGGCTCGATTTGAACGAACCGATGACTGCTTAAGTCAACATAAGAGTCAATAGACTCACAACTAGAGCTATTTCTGCCAACAACTTGTTTTTAACCAAACGATCACAAGCAAATGTGTTGGTACCAAGTGAAGCATGCTTGACACCCTTTTTTTATTTATTACTACTATATTCACCAAAACATAAAAGAAAATAAAACGGACTCAATCCCTTAAGAAGGTTGTCACACCATCCCTCATTGAGAAGAGTCACCCGGTTCACACATAATCCGCCTTTGGAAAGAACCGTGGCATTAAGAAAATCAAAGGCTTATTGTTCACTCAAAACGTAAAAAGACGCTAACAATTTAAAAAGAAGCTACTAAAGTAATTAAGAAGCTATACTATTAGGAAAAGAAAATTAAAGAATCTATGAAATAAACTACAAAAAGCGAGATAAATGAATATACAAACTGAAGTCAAATGAATATATACATAAGGGAGAAGAATATATACATAAGGGGACTGAATATTCACACCAAATGTAGAAGATACATATATACCAAAGGAAAATAAAAATGAAAGAAAAAAAATAGGATAGTACCATAGTTATTACAGCCCAAGTGTCAAATAATCAAAGTAGACCACCCCCAAATGAAAATAAGCATTGTCCTCAATTCTTAACAAAAATAAAATCAGCGGAAAAGGGTAGAGAGTTAAGAGAACTCCCTATGTGGTTGATGCCTCTGGTACTGCCTGTGCTGCTGGGACTGAAGGCTCCATAAGCAGGTCAATGGCAGATCTCTGGCAGATGCAATCTTAGACTGGCCCGGAAAATTGGAGCTCCTGCTGTGAGCCACGGAGATGTTGACCCTAGGATTGCCAGAATCTCAGCCAACGACGGACGAGCTGCATCACCCAAGGCTAGCTTCTCCAGATACTGCACTGCCTCCACTTCCTCAAAAATCACATATTTGTTCAGTGCAACGGGGTCAAAGCGGATTGTCAGATTCCGCACTTTGGTCACCTTAGTGCCCTTTTTTATGTGAGCAACATTTGCGTATAATTCCTTTACTAGGTACTCATTTGCATGTAGAACAGTGTTGGTGAACCATTTCCAACTTTTCTGCTCCTCGAATTGTCTAAGGACATTAGGGTTGTGCTTGCTCAGGTCTTTTATTAAGAACTGTCGCTCAAGATTGAGCGACCTCTGTGGCCACCATTCCCTGAACTTGGCGAAGGCATTGGCACTAACAAACCTATTCTCCCATATCTCCGACCTCCTTGATCTTTCTAACCCCGGCACTGTAGTATCGCCCCCTCTCCCATCGTCTAGAACATCATCATCATCTAAGTTTATTGGAGCAGGGGGCATGTGCAGAAGAGGGCTCAGAGTCTTGGCTGCCCTCTTTCGAACCCTCGGACGAACTGGCAGCTGAAGAAGACTCATCAACCAAATGAAATCTCCTTTGGCAGTGTTGTGATTGGGCTTCTTGTTATGCTTGGGCTTCCGGCTGTGCTTGCACAGAATTACCCTTAGAAGCTTCCCCGGATGGGACGTATTCACTAGTCTCCGAGGTATCAGGGGCAGGGACTCTATGTGCTTTAGCTTTCATGCTTATAACCCTTTGAAGTGCAAGAGGTAAGCTGCTTTTACCTCGAACCTAGCCTCAGAAGGGTTCTGCCCTCCCTTGTGGGGTATTTCCTATACCACGGGAACAAACCATTGTCTGCAGCACATAAGGACAAGGTTCAGTGACAATTCAAAGTTATAATGTCTACAGAGGTATGATGGAAAGTTGAAGTAAAAGTGTCTCAGAAGGGCAGTGCGGACTGGATAAAAGTGGGTGCGGCTGCAGAATGCCCATTGCTGACCGAATTAAAATGTGTGCAGCCCCAAAGTGTCCATTGCGGACATCAAAAAATTGATTGCGGTCGCAGAGCCCTAGGTTTAGTCTACTGGGGTCTCTGAAGTTCCATCATTACGGACCGCGCAAAAATGTGTGCAGCCGCACAAGGCCATTGCGGACCGCACAATTTTGATTGCTGCAGCATAAATGAAGATCACCTTTTGCCTAACTTAGACGATTGCGGACCTCACAAAAATGTCTGCGGCCGCATACCCTCTACTACGGACGGCACAAAACTGGCTGCGGCCGCATAATTCAAATTCTACCGGCACTCACTTAGGGTTCATACAATTTTTGTTCTCTAATTAACATGGTATTAGCAATCAAACCTCATTGGCTAATCACCCAGACCCCAATTAACATTCAACAAGCTACCCACATGATTTTTATGAAAAAACACTGAAACACTGACATTTTTTGAGCATGTAATTAACCTTAAATCTAAGAACCACACAAACAAAAGAGGAATAATCTAATTAAGAAATCAGCATACCAGTAGTAAAGAGCAGGCAAGAATCTAAGTCGATAATGATAGAAGAATGAGAACAAACGGGATACACTGTAGCGTTTTGAGTTCAGGGTCGTAAAAGTGTAAAAAGATGAGAGAAGTTATATTTATACTATTTACCCGTCGGACCTACCGTTTGACAAGAGTGCGGCCGCATAATTTTGATGCAGACCACACTCCTTACCAGCCTTTTGAGACAACCGGCTGCGGACCGCACAAAAATGAGTGCAGTCGTAGCATCAGTGCAGACCACACAAAAATGTGTGCGGCTGCAATTCCTTAAGCAATTTTTACAGGCCAACTTCAGAGACTATGCATTTTGACACTTAGCCAAATTTTTCATGCATACACTTCAAAACTAGTTAGCACAAAACAAAGATTATCTAATCTAAAGAAGAAAAACAGAAGAAAGAAAAAGACACATGGTTGCCTCCCAAGAAGCGCCTGATTTAACATCGTGGCACTATGCAGATTACCACTCATGAGAAATGGTGAACCACCACAATGTGTCCATCATCAACCTTGCCCAAATAATGCTTAACCCGGTGCCCGTTGACTCTAAACACCTCATTGTTCTTATTTTTCAAATCTAGAGCACCAAAAGGGGTTACATTCACTACTTCAAAGGGCCCACTCCATTTTGATTTAAGCTTGCCCGGGAACATTCTTAACCTGGAATTGAACAATAGCACCAAATCACCTTCTTTGAACTCCTTGTTGTGGATATACTTGTCATGGAGGTACTTCATCTTCTCCTTGTAAAGCGACGAACTTGTGTAGGCATGATACCGGAATTCATTAAGCTCATTCAAATGTGCCACTCTTAGGTTTGCAGCGACATCCCACTCAAGATTCAACTTTTTCAACGCCCACACGGCCTTATACTCAAGTTCTACTAGAAGATAACATGCCTTCCCAAACACCAATCGATATGGAGACATCCCAATCGGCGTCTTGTAGGTCGTCCTATAAGCCCAAAGAGTCATCATGTTTTATTGACGAATCCGTTCCGTTGGAATTCACAGTTTTTAACAAAATACTCTTGATCTCCCGATTGGAGACTTCAACATGTCCGCTTGCTTGAGGATGGTAAGGGGTTGAGACTTTATGTGTGACACCATACTTTGTGAGCAACGTATCTGTTTACCTTGAAAATGGTAATTACAATTAGATTTGATTTTGTGGTTCTAAAAATACATGATTTATTTTTATGCTAGTTGTTAGGCAATAGATGTTAAGTGTGAGACTAGAAAATAAGAAAAGGGCTTGAAGATAGCGTGGCAAGCAAACCGAGTGACCATGAGTCGGGGCCTCGAACTAGCCTATGCGAGGCCTCGAGGTTAAGCTGATGAGCTCGAGTGGAGATGGCCGATGAAGGACTAACAGTATTAAGAGTTTTGATGAGGGCTCTTTATGATCAATGATGAGAAATAAATGAAGAACAATAAGTGAAACGCAATAAGTGTAGGCAATGTAATAAATATAAGCGATAAAATCAAGGGAGAATATGTTTAAGTTTAGAGAGTAGAGAATGTTTTTGTTCTTGTATTGAATATCATGTCCTTTTACAAAATGATAAGGGTACCCTTTATATAGCAGGGGGAATCCCAACATGGTACATGCGTAATTATTACAAAGAAATGTAGCTGGTACGGCTATTTACTAGCCTGGTACAGACTAGTACTACTCTCGCAGGTATTGTAAGCTTTGGTCACGTGCCTTGGGAACCTCCTGCTTGCCCAAGGTAGCCACCGATTTGTGCAGCCCCGAGGTCGAGCTAAGGAACCCTCGGGTTTGAACCTCGAACTATGCCTCGGGCCCTCTAGGTGAAGCCACGGAATATCGCAATGACCATAAATCGGGCTCTCCGATTTTAGACGTATACAGATAGTCCCCGCATTTCTTAAAGTAAAATGATAAGAAACGATCTCGAATTATGCCTTTTCGATACTTTTACCACGACATTGGTTACGCCCTATTAAGGGATTGACGTGACAAGCAAGGCATTTAAAGGCCGCGTCCATACAGAGCTTGAAAAGCCTTTGAATTAATTACAACGGTCGGCTATCTTTGGGCCGCTCCAATGTACACATTTGGCCTTTATAAATACTTCTGCCTTCGCCCCTTATTTTCCACTGCATCATCAAACCTTAAAAAGATTTCTTCATACTTTTCTCTTGTGCTCTCTTCTGATAATAATTTCATTTCTCTTTTGAAATCTTTTAACAAGAATGTCAATAACTTCCACCTTTATTCCTCAAGAAGATGTGACTTCCTCTTCCTCACGCTTGTCTAAGGGCAAAACGACAGTACCCCCTTTTGTTGGGGAATGCATTCAAGGAGCCTTTGAAACAACCTTCGATTTCAAGACCGAAAAACCTCCTTCGAAGCTGGGGCGATGTGAACCTGTGTCCCAATATGTTAGTTTAATAACGGATGCTGAAAAGGTGAAGACCGACTGCCGCTGGGGGGAAGCGGTGGTAGTGGAGATTCCTTCTCGGGGGGAGGACATAACGACATACAAGGCCAGCTTCCTCATTGTGTATACCTGTCCATTTACCCTTGGCCCGGTGGAGCAATCCTCGCCTTCGATAGACCCCGTGATCCTTGACTGTTACGAATGACATCGATTCACTCTCGACCAAATTCATCCATCATTCTGGCATATTGCTTATATGACCAGAAATTATGCGAACATGATTAAAGGGTTGCCCTTCACCCTCGACCACCTGATGAGAATGTACAGTCCCCGACTCTTCCGTAGGGGCCTGATTAAGCTCCATTGTCGGGCCCTCGAGAGCCCTTTTTGCTTGTACTGACGAGGTTAGGAACGGAGGGTGGATGAGCTGTTTTGTCCGAGTTAGGACTTTGGACCTGATTCCAGTGGAGATGATGTCATTCCCTGATAGTTGGAACATGAAACGTAAGTGGATATGCTAATTAAATGTTCTCTTTTCCCTTTGGGTAAATCCCTGATAACTACGGATTCCGCGTGTTTCATGCTCCTTCTTGCTTACGCTTTGAGTATAAATTCTTAAAAAATAGACCCAAAAGGCTCATAAGTGTGCTTGATTGCAGGTTTGATCAACAAAGTGACGAGATGTCAAGTATCGGCTCAACAAGGAGTGAAACCTGCACAAGTATCAAAGACAAAGAGAACTCTGGACAAACTAGCCTAGTGCGGTCGAAGTCCACTTTGTGCGGTCCGCACTAGGGAGATTCAGAGAACTGGCAAATCAAGTGTTAAACAAGTGCGGACCGCGCTAGCTGCCTTCGTGGCCGCGGTCCGTTCTGCGCGGTCCGCGGAGCCTGAGTTCAGAGAAGTGAATTTGAAGAGTCAAAAGCCTAGTGCGGCCACAGTTCATTTTGTGCGGCCCGCACTGACCCCGCAGGGGTATTTTCGTCCAGTTTTTCCAGCTTAGTATAAATAGAATATTTTTCCATTTTTAGGGCAACCAGTTATTATCAGACATCAGCTGCGCTCGTGAGAAGCTATTTTGTAGCCATTTTGGGAACTTTAACATAGTTTTAGCAATTGAATCATTATCTTTACTTCAGTAATTTAATATTATGTCTTTCTCTTCATCTATTTCTCTGATTTTCTCTTCAAGCATGAGTAGCTAGACCCATTAACTAGGGTTGTGGCTCAACCCTATTGTGGGTAATTGATGGGTGTTGTAATTTAAGATTAGACTGATTATGGGTGTTTGTTATTTGGGTCAATTTTATGGTTTAATTTATGAATTAGTGGTTGCAAACACTAGTTTGTGGTTAGTAGACTTGGGCTCTTCTTGAGAAAGAGAGCCCAAGTCTCCAAAATTGACTCAACAAGGAATTGGGATGGACTTAAGAGATTTGATAGTCCCAATTAAAGGGTTAAACCTCGAGAGAGTAATTACCCGACTTGAACCCTAGTTGCTCGGGCAAATATGCATACCCAATTAGTCTCGAGAGAGTCAATTGGGCAAAACCACTCTTTCTACCGAGAGGTGTAGAGTGGGTAGTATTGAGAAACAGTTATAACATAATTCCCCAATCATGTCAATCGTGCCTTAGATGCAATTACTCGTCGATTAGCCACCTAGGTGAAGGTCACTACCCTAGTGCCTTTTTAAACCATTACATACAACTTGTAGCGATTTATCTATTAGCTTAATCTAGTTGCATTTTCAATTAGTAGTTTGATCAAAGTAGAATATAAAGAAAACCCCATTATGAGAAGACCAATTAAGAACATACACACGATCCTAAGCTAAATAGATACTTAAGTCCAATCCTAGCTCTCTGTGGATTCGATCCCGACCCAAAATTGGGTAAAAGCTATTGCGACCCTCTCTCGCTACTTTTTAGTGGTGCAGAGTTAGCTACGATCAACTTTTTGGCGCCGTTGCCGGGGAGCTAATGGTTTTGGCTATCTATTTAGTTAGTTTTGTGTGTTGTTCTTCTTTCCTTTGTTATTACTAATTTCTAAGGAGCATAGGAAGCTGCGGAAGGCACGGGCCTCAAAGGAATCCGTGAAGGAGCTGCGGGCAGATGTCGATAGATTGAAGGCAGACCAGCTGCCTTTGGACTTGCTGCTTGATGATCCAGTCCCAATAGCTCAACCACAGTCGGAGCAGACCCGGAGGCCTCCGAAGAGGAGGAGGATGATCCCTAGAGCAGATGATGCTATCATCCAGTTGGCGGACCCACTGGAGGCTTCCTCCAGTCAGCCACAGGATGTACCAGTTCAAGATTCTGTCCAGCTCCAGGCCCAGGTCCCAGTAGCAGCAGAGTAGACCACCGGGGACCGGTCTGAGGTTCCCGAGCACCCATGATCCTATGCAGACGGACATGGCTTAAGGAGTCATCTATATCCTTTTTCTATCTTTATAATGCTTACTTAGACTAGTTGGCATTGGGGACAATGCCAGTTTTTATTCGAGGGGGTGCACCCTTCATTTTTAGATGACTGTATATATTGATACATTTTATGCTTTCTTGATTTTCATTTGGTCTGTATATAATTTTATATTTAGCTACTTTTATCGCACTTTTTATCTTTCCCTTGGTCTGTATATAAAGTTACATTTCATTGTATATTCATCCCGTCTATTGTATATTGAAATCCCCTCTTGTATATATTTATTTTATTTTCCACAAAAATTTCTCGTTGTTAGCTTCTTATTTGTGATTTGTAGCTTCTTATTTTTGAAATTTGCATTAAACCTTTGTTTTTCTTAATGCCACGGTTCTTTCCAAAGGTGCAGTGTTATGTGAACCGGGTGGCTCTTCCCAATGATAGATGGCGTGACAACCTTCTTAAGGGTTTGAGTCCGTTTTTCTTTTTGTTTTTAGTATTTTGTAGTTAAGGGTACCTCAAGCAAAGCTTCACTTAGGCCTAGCACATTTGCCTTTGATCTTATGGTCAAAAACAAATTGTTGTGTTTAGGATGGTGAAAGTCGTGCCCTTGAGACTCTTGTGTTGACCAATAATCATCAAGTGGTTTTTCGGGACCATTGTGTGCTCAAATCATATCTAAGGTCGTTGTGGGCCCCCGACTCTATGTCTTTAGCAATACCTTAGCTTGTGTGGTGAGTAATGAATTGCAAGTCCAAGTCCCGAGCCTGGTCTAGAACTTGCCCTGAATGTTTGTTGAGGCGAAATCCTATGTAAATTTTGACTTGAGACGTGATTATAGGCTCTCCTTGATCCAAATGATAGATTGAACAATTCCATAGCCTACCAATGATAAGATCCCTAGTTAACCCTTTTGAGCCTTAGACCTTTTTCTTTCAAGGACCATGATACAAGCCTATACCCGTTCTAAAAGGTACCCTCTCTTGGCACCCAAATGTTTCCTTTAGCACATGGCAAAAGTATAAGTTTGGGGAGGAGAGACGAGGAGTGCAACAAAGTGGTAAAAAGGCACAAAAGTGAAGAAAAGGAAAGGCAATGAAAAAGAAAGAAAAGCAAAAAAGACAAAAAGAAAGTTGAATGTGAAAAAGAATAAAAAGGGATTCAAGAAAAGCAATGAAAAAGAAAGAAAGGTGTGGAAAGTTTAAAAAGGAGAAAAGGTTTGAAAAGAATAAGAAAGAGTGACAATGTGTCTCTCTAACCCCTTAGAAAGAAGTGAAATGACTCAAAGAGTCAAGTGAATTGTGCCAAATGAATCAAAAGAAGTGCTTAAGGGAAGATGGAACCCACTTGAACAAAAACATGTCCTACCCTAAACCAAAAGCTTTCCCAATGACTCCACAAAAGCCCTATATGATCTTGACTTGAATAAAGCTTACATTAGTGGATACTTACATAAGGGGCAAGCATATGGTACCTAGAGCCGGACTTGTGACCTTCCCTTGAAAGAGATGAGTGAATTCCCATTAACCTCGTTTTGTATGCCACTATTCTAAAGGTGAGGTTTGCTTAGGGAGGGTTGAGGATGTGTGAGTTTGGGTTCTACAATGACCAATGTAATTGAAAGAGTTCTTTGATGTGTTGAGTCAACTCTTGATGCTCTTGTGTAGCACTTGATCCATGGTTTTTCAAAGGTTAAATGTTGTTGATGATTCATTTGTATTGACGGCAATTGTTAGTCCCAATTGAGGCTAGTTGAGGTTACTTTAGGAAGCTGAAAATTCTTAGATTTTACCTCAGGGGGTGGGTCTTATTTTGTTTGCTTGAGGACAAGCAAAAGCTTAAGTTTAGGGGAGTTGATAACTACGGATTCTGACGTGTTTCATGCTCCTTCTTGCTTACGCTTTGAGTATAAATTCTTACAAAATAGACCCAAAAGGCTCATAAGTGTGCTTGATTGCAGGTTTTTTTCAACAAAGTAACGAGATGTCAAGTATCGGCTCAACAAGGAGTGAAACCTGCACAAGTATCAAAGACAAAGAGAACTCAGGACAAACTAGCCTAGTGCGGCCGCAGTCCACTTTGTGCGGTCCGCACTAGGGAGATTCAGAGAACTGGCAAATCAAGTGTTAAAGCAGTGCGGCCGGAGTGGAGATTGTGCGGTCCGCACTGAAGACTCCGCGGCCGCACTACCATTCTACGCGGTCCGCGGATGCCAACTTCAGAGAGATGTCCAGAGCCTATCATCAAGCCTATGCGGTCCGCGGTCGACTCTGTGCGGACCGCGCTAGCTGCCTCCGCGGCCGCGGTCCGTTCTGCACGGTCTGCGGAGCCTGAGTTCAGAGAAGTGAATTTGAAGAGTCAAAAGCCTAGTGCGCCCGCAGTTCAGTTTGTGCGGCCCGCACTGACCCCGCAGGGGTATTTTTGTCCAGTTTTTCTAGCTTAGTATAAATAGAATATTTTTCCATTTTTAGGGCAACCAGTTATTATCAGACATCAGCTGCGCTCGTGAGAAGCTATTTTGTATCCATTTTGGGCACTTTAACATAGTTTTAGCAATTGAATCATTATCTTTACTTCAGTAATTTAATATTATATCTTTCTCTTCATATATTTCTCTGATTTTCTCTTCAAGCATGAGTAGCTAGACCCATTAGCTAGGGTTGTGGCTCAACCCTAGTGTGGGTAATTGATGGGTGTTGTAAGTTAAGGTTAGATAGATTATGGGTGTTTGTTATTTGGGTTAATTTTATGGTTTAATTTATGAATTAGTGGTTGCAAACACTAGTTTGTGCTTAGTAGACTTGCGCTCTTCTTGAGAAAGAGAGCCTAGTCTCCAAAATTGACTCAACAAGGAATTGGGATGGACTCAAGAGATTTGATAGTCCCAATTAAAGGGTTAAACCTCGAGAGAGTAATTACCCGACTTGAATCCTAGTTGCTCGGGCAAATATGCGTACCCAATTGGTCTCGAGAGAGTCAATTGGGCAAAACCACTCTTTCCACCGAGAGGTGTAGAGTGGGTAGTATTGAGCAACGGTTATAACATATTTCCCCAATCATGTCAATCGTTCCTTAGATGCAATTACCCATTGATTAGCCACCTAGGTGAAGGTCACTACCCTAGTTCCTTTTTAAACCGTTAGATACAACTTGTAGCGATTTATCTCTTAGCTTAATCTAGTTGCATTTTCAATTAGTAGTTTGATCAAAGTAGAATATAAAGGAAACCCCAAAAATTATGAGAAGACCAATTAAGAACATACACATGTTCCTAAGCTAAATAGATACTCAACTCCAATCCTAGCTCTCTGTGGATTCGATCCCAACCCAAAATCGGGTAAAAGCTATTGCGACCCTCTCTCGCTACTTTTTAGTGGTGCAGAGTTAGCTGCGATCAATCCCCCCACGAACTGGCTTCCTCCGCTGATGCAGCTGTCGCAGCGTACCCTAGTGCGGTTAAGGACCTCTCAGGCTGGGTTAGCCAACTAGAATGGATTTGCCCATACGTTGAGCACAAGTGAGCCTTTACTTATGCTGTAATTGAATCTCACAAAAGAACTATCACCGGTTGCGTCCTCATTCCCCGTGTTTAAATTTTGCATTTTTGCAGGTCTGGGGAGGTCTTCTTTTCATGAAAGAAGCACAGTTTGGTGAGCCTTTACTTATGCTGTAATTGAATCTCACAAAAGAACTATCACCGGTTGCGTCCTCATTCCCCGTGTTTAAATTTTGCATTTTTGCAGGTCTGGGGAGGTCTTCTTTTCATGAAAGAAGCACAGTTTGGTGAAGCGGATACCCCGAAACCTATCGAAGAGAAGAAAAAGCGAAGGAGGTCGTTGACTCATTCTCCGAAATCCAAGAAGGCCAAAGTGGAAGAACCTAAGGACGATTCGGCAACCTTATCTCCAGAAGTGCCGAGGAGTCCTCGAGCTGAAGGCGAGAAGAAAGATGATTCCTTGGTATCACCCAAGGGGGGAGAAAACCTGACCGTCCCACGTTCTGCAGAGTCGATGGCCTCTAATTCGGAGCTTGACTCCGTTGTTGTCCTACCTCGGGCTGAAAAGGCCTTCGAGGGTGTATCGGGTAATATCCCAAGCCGACTGACGGCCAAAATATTCCTCGAGCTGAGGCACATATTGTAGGCGGTCCGGGGGAGCCTAGTTCTGAAGCTTTCAAGAAACCAGAGACGGCCCCGATTGACCCAGTTGGGGTTGTTGAAGTGAGCGATTCCCCTTTGGGATCGACTTTTCCTCCGAGGGAGATGCAGGATGCCCAAAATAAAGAGTTTTTCGACGTGGGGGCGCCCATCGGAGATAGAAACATGTTTGAAAAGCTTTTTGATGCGCATGAGAAAAAGCCTGAGCTTGACGCTTCGATTATTTTCAGTGAGATCGGCAAGCTCTGTGAGCATGTAATTTTCTCATAAATTCTACTTGGTGCCTCATTCTTCATTCTGCTAAATTTGTTTCTTGCATGGTTCCAGGACAAGGTGCTTTACAATCAGACCTTTGCCAGGTTTCAAGCCGAGCTGACTCGTTATGAGGGTGAGCATGGGAAGCTTACCTCGGAAGCTAATGAGCTTAGAGCTCTTTCTACCAAGAGGGAGGAGGAACTTCGTGACCTTCGGGATTGTTTGGAGGCGGTGTCCCAAGAAAGGACTCATCTTACTGAGCAGGTTATATAGTTCTTGTTTGTTTTTTGTCTATGCGCTTATCCGACTTCGGTGCTTTAATACCTTCAGATCGATCTTTGCAGCTTGAGAAGAAAGATATTCTAATGTGGGAGGAACCCCGAGCTAGGGACTTTAAAATTCTCGAACTCAAACAACACGTGAGTGAGATAGTCTCTAAGAGAAATACTCTCCAAGGGGAGGTGATCTCGGTCGGGCATCAACTTGACAATACGAGGGCAGAGAGTAATAAGTATAAGGATCTTCATACTGAGTTGGTTGTTGCGCTGTCCGAGGTTAGGGCTGAAGCTGAAACGTTCGTATCCTCGTACAAAGAGGATGCTACTACTGCAAACGCTTAGGCCAGGAAGGTGTCCGAGGAGGCCGAGCTGCAATTGTCCCGAGCCGTGAAACATGCCCGGTTAAAATCTCGAAGGCAGGCTCTCGAGGATGTGTATACAGGGGGTATCGATTTATCCGCCGAGATCGAGAGGGTGAAGACCCTGGAAGAGGAGGCTGCGGCCCTGCTTTCTTCTGAAGGCATGTCGAGCAGTAGCTCGGGAGATAATGAGGATGGAGGCAAAAACCCCGAAGGGGAAAAGGCCGTTGAAAACCTGGGGGTCGTGGCCAATGCTGTTGAAGGCACAACTTCCGAGGGATCCGTCGAAGGCATAGCCCCGGTGGTGGAATAGGGTTTTATTTGCTCTCTCTGTGAGGGCTTTAAACATAAGTCTTGTAAACGCACCCTTGTGAACCTTCAACATATATGTGGAAGTCTTTTTGTTTTTCCTCGTTTCCTGTTTTTCCTTTGCTTTTTAGGAATAAACTGTGACGCGCGTTGACAATTGGTCTAAAATTTTAGGCCTCAAATGAAACCCTTAGGTTCCTGCTATCGCTAAGCGATTTGCAATGGTCGAAAGTTGATCGTTTGGGACTTAGTCCCAGAGTCATGTTTTGACTTAAGTTCATTGACCTTCAGGTCTAAAATATTGGCCCTGAGGTTTTTAGAGCTGGCCTTTAAGGTGTTACGCATTCGGTCGGCACGACCTTTAACATGGGCTGGCGCCTATGCTCTTACGCGTTGGGTCGGTATGACCTCTAATATTGGCTGGCGTCTAGGCTCTTACGTATTGGGCGGTATGACCTCTAATATTGGCTGGCGTCTAGGCTCTTGCGCGTTGGATCGATACGACTTTCGATTTATGCTGGCCAAAGTGGCTCTTACGCGTAGGGTCGGTACGACCTCTAGTATAGGCTTTATTTTTCCCTCGTTGACGTTTTTTGTGCTCGTCCGACTCTTTGATGGTTCGATAAGAACCTCGATTGAGAGTCGTTATGTGACGATAGACGAGCACCTCAGGAGGTTTCGCTCGATGGCTGAATTGTTTCGAAGCCTATTCGGAGCTGATGTGATTGAAGCTCTTTCTCTTTTACCGAGGGTAGCCTGGTTAACTGGTTCTTTTCGAAGTATTTTCGAAGTATATTAAGGCCTGTGATTTTATGGTGACGATTGGGCATCCCCGAGTCGTGTTAGATTGGCTGGTACATCCTCGTGACCATAGTCATTGTATTTGGCCGTAGCCTTTAAGTCCCCGAGTGAAGTAGTTTTCGGCGTCTATATCGAGGGCATGCCTTTTTAGGGGTCTTACAAGTTCGAACATATAGCCTTAACTTTTAATGTCGAGATTATGCCTTTTGTAAGGTCTTATAAATTTGAACATGCCTTACTTGAGGTCTTACAGATAGGTTACTTGGCACAAGTATGATTCATGCCTAGCTCGAGGTCTTACAGATAGGTTACTCGGTACGAGTATAATTCATGCCTGGCTTAAGGTCTTACAGATTGGGTATTGACTTACGGAGGTCTTACACTGTTGATAACGCCTCGTGGAGGTCTTACATTTTTTAACATTGCCACCCGGAGGGCTTTCGGGCTCGAGGGCCTTCATGAGGTCTTATGGCCTCGGGTTCTTGACACCTCGATGTGGTGACCGTCGGCGATAGTCCCCGAGACGTCGAGGGTTTTTGGCTCTAGAGCCTTTCTTCGTATATTTTGATGTTGCCTCATTGACAGCTTACGATCTCGGAGTTTCCGGCCTGGAGGTCTTACCGCTTCGAGTTTTATATGTCAGTCCCCGAGTGTTTGGGAAATTTCTGGCTCTGGGGCCATTTCTTGTAAAAAAAATCAGACTTCTTAGAAGCGCAAGGCGTTTTGATGGTATAAGATATTCCTTTGATTACTTGGTACAAGTATACATGTTTTTGTTCTCGAGGATTCGATTATTCTATGCGGACACGATTCATTTGACCGTTTGGCCCGTTACATCATTTTCCTATCGAGACCCTCTTTGGCTTATCTTGATTTCTTTGGGGTGGTAATCTACTGGGGGGATGCCTCCCAGTGTTCGAGGTTGATTGAAGAGAAGCCTTGAATACTTGTTAAGTTCTCCCTAGGTAGCATATAAGTGTAGCCTCGTTAAAAACCTTGCCGGTAAAACCCTTTCGGGATAAAATCCGATCTATGGAAAAGAGTGCACTGCATGCTTTAAAACCCAAGGTCTTTCAGTCGGAGGATGCTCCGGCATCTTCTATCAGACACCTTAGCAGTAATAGCGTTTGAGCATCGATATGTTCCAATTGCATGGAAGTTGTTTGCCTTCCATGGTACCGAGCTTGTAGGATCCTTTGCCGATTACTCCGAGGAAGCAGTACGGTCCTTCCCAACTTGGGCCTAGCTTTCCTTCATTAGGGTTTCGAGTGTTTAGGGTGACTTTCCTTAGGACTAATTCCCCAACTCCGAAATGTCGAAGATTTGCTCTCCTGTTATAGTATCTTTCGATTGTTTGTGTTTGGGCAGCCATTCGGACCAGTGAAGCTTCTCGCTTTTCGTCTAATAGTTCGAGGGCTGCAGTTATGGCCTCGTTGTTTGAGCTCTCGGTGGCATGTAAAAATCTGGCGCTCAGCTCCCCGACCTCGACCGAGATTAAAGCCTCGGAGCCATACACCAGAGAGAAAGCGTCTCTCCTTTGCTTTATTTTGGAGTTTTTTGATATCCCCATAGTACCTCGGGCAACATTTCTCTCCATTTTCCTTTCGCATTTTCCAACTTCTTTTTCAAGTTTTGAATGATGGTCTTGTTTGTGGACTCGGCTTGACCGTTTGCACATGGGTGGTAGGGTGTCGACAGGATCCTTTTGATTTTATGGTCTTCGAGGAATTTTGTTACCTTGCTTCCGATGAATTGTTTCCCAGTATCACACGTTATCTCGGAGGGAATCCCGAATCGACACATGATATGGTCCCAGATGAAGTTAATGACTTCTTTTTCCTTTATCTTTTCAAACGCCTGTGCTTCCACCCATTTTGAGAAGTAGTCAGTCATAAATAAAATAAATCTAGCTTTACCTGGTGCAGTTGGTAGGGGTCCGACGATGTCCATCCCCTATTTCATGAACGGCCATGGTGACAGGACTGAATGTAGCTATTCACCGGGTTGGTGAATCATCGGTACGAGTCATTGACATTTGTCGCATTTTCGGACGAATTCTTTGGTGTCTTTCTCCATGTTGTACCAAAAGTAACCTGCTCTGATCACTTTCCGGACTAAGGAATCAGCACCGGGGTGATTTTCGCAGGTGCCCTCATGGATTTCTCGGAGCACGTAATATGTGTCCCCCGGTCTCAGGCATACTGCTAGGGGCCCATCAAAGGTTCTTCTACATAGAGTTCCATTTTCGTCGAGTGAGAATCAGGCTGCTCCAGTTCGCAGAGCCCTCGACTCTTTTGGGTCCGCGGGTAGCTTCCCGTTTTCCAAATAATTGATATATTTGTTTCTCGAATCCCATGTCAGGCTAGTGGAGTTGATCTCGGTGTGGCCTTCCTCGATCACTAATTTGGATAGCTGAACAACAACTCCGGGGAGTATGTCATCTTCTTCGACAGATGATCCCAGGTTCGCGAGAGCATCGGCCTCGCTATTCTGTTCTCGAGTATATGGACCAGAGTCCATCCTTTGAAGTGGTGCAATGTGACTTGAATTTTTTCTAAGTATCTTGCATCCTGTCTTCTCGAACCTTGAAGTTCCCATTTACCTGATTTACCACCAGAAGGGAATCACATTTTCCTTCGATGACTTCCGTTTCTAGGCCTTTATCCAATTCCAGACCTGCAATCATAGCCTCATACTCGGCTTCGTTGTTAGTCAATTTTGGAGTTTTTATCGATTGCCTAATCATGCCACCCGTAGGTGGCTTTAGGACTATACCGAGTCCGGACCCTTTTAGTAGAAGTTCTTTCTCTACCTCGGTCACGAGGGCAGGTGTGAAGTCGGCGAAAAAATTCGCCTAAATTTGGGACTTGATAGCCGTTCGGGGTTGGTATTCGATATCGTAACCCCCGAGTTTGATCGCCCATTTGGCCAGACGGCCTGATAATTCGGGCTTATGCAATATGCTTCGGAGAGGATATGTTGTTAAAACACAAATACGATGGCGCTGAAAATAAGGCTTCAATTTTCGAGATGCGCTTATTAATGCAAAGGCTACTTTTTCTGGGTGCGGATACCTGGTTTCAGCATCTCCCAGGGTCCGACTTACATAACAGACAGGGAATTGCGTACCTTGCTCTTCTCAAACCAGCACACCACTTACCGCTACCTCGGACACAGCCAGGTACAAATACAGCATTTCATCCTCCTTCGAGGTGTGGAGTAAAGGTAGGTTCGTCAGATATCGCTTTGATTCCTCTAAGGCACATTGGCATTCCAGAGTCCATTCGAAGCTTTTTTCTTTTTGAGTAAGGATAAGAAATGATGACTCCTGTCTGACGACCTCGATATGAATCGGCCCAAGGCCGCTATTCGCCCAGTCAGCCGTTGCACGATCTTCACATGGTTTACCATTGTGATCTCTTCGATGGCTTTGATTTTATCGGGTTTGATCTCAAACCCCTGTTTGACACCATGAATCCTAAGAATTTGCCCGAACCCACTCCGAAAGCACATTTCTCGGGATTGAGTTTCATGTTGTAGCTTCTAAGTATGTCGAATGTTTCCTGCAAATGAGTTAAATGGTCCTCTGCGTGCAGGGATATAACTAGCATATCATCAATGTAAACTTCCATGGAATTGCCTATTTGATGTTCAAACATCTTATTAACTAGGCGTTGGTACGTGGCTCTCGCATTTTTTAGCCCGAAGGGCATCACATTATAACAGTACGTGCCGTACTTCTTGATGAATGAGATCTTTTCCCTATCCTCAGGGTTCATCTGAATTTGATTATACCCCGAGTAGGCGTCGAGAAAGGTTAGGATCTCGTGGCCGGCCGTGGCATCGATCAAGCGGTCGATGTTGGGCAACGGGAATGAATCTTTGGGGCACACTCTATTTAAGTCTTTATAATCTACGCACATTCTTAACTTATTCCCTTTTTTGGGAACTACCACCACATTAGCCAACCATTCGGGATATTTTACTTCCCTAATAGATCCTATTTTAAGGAGTTTCGTTACCTCATCCTTGATGAATGCGTGTTTTACCTCAGACTGAGGTCTTCTTTTTTTCTTCATCGGTTTGAACCTGGGGTCGACACTTAGCCGATGGGTGGTTATTTCCGGCGAGATCCCTGTCATATCTAAATGGGACCACACAAAGCAATCGTTGTTATTAATAAGGAATTGAATGAATTTTTTCCTGAGTTCGGGGTTTAATCCCGTTCCCAAGTATACCTTCCGATCTGGGAGATGCTCGATCAAAACGGCTTGCTCCAGCTCTTCAACTGTTGATTTTGTTGAATCAAATTCTTCGGGGCAACAAAGGTTCGGGGGGCGAGGAAGTCTTCTTCATCGTTCTCGGGGTCTGTTTGTCCTCCGGCTCCTCCGAGGTGGAGGGTATTGAGGTTGGTGCCTCCTCATGAACTGCAAACATCTCCTTCGCCGCATGTTGTTCTCCATATACCGTTTTTATACCATCTTTTGTCAAAAACGTTATCTTCTGATGAAGAGTTGACGGTACTGCCCTTATGTTGTCTATCCATGGCCTTCCAAGCAATGCATCGTACCTCATGTCACCTTCAATGACATGAAATTTTGTGTTTCAAACTGTGTCAGACACGTTGACCGGGAGGGTGATCTCCCCCTTTGTTATTTCGCCGGCCATGTTGAAGCCGTTGAGGACTCGGGAGGTAGGGATGATTTGATCGAGCAATTCGAGCTGCTCTACCACCTTCGACCTAATTACATTGGCCGAGCTACCTGGATCCACAAGTACACATTTAATTTGAACGTTATTCAAGAGAAATAAAATTACCAGCGCATCGTTATGGGGATGAGACAAGGTCTTGAAGTCCTCATCACTGAATGCAAGGATGTCCTCAGGCATACGGCCCCGAATTTGCCCTTCCATTACAGTGGAAACCTTTGCCCGCTTGATCACGGGTCCTTGGGGAACGTCGGTCCCTCCGATGATCATAAGAACGATGTGCTGGGGTTTTTCTGTTTCGTTTCTCCCATCCGCCTCTCTTTCTTCCCGGGCTGGATATTTCCGAGCTTCGTGTTGGTTCTCTTGGTGTATACTCCTGTTAGTATGGGATCTTATATTGACATGTTGGGTGTTGCGTGAGACCACATCCACGGGAATTTTTTTTTGTGCATCCTCAGGATTTTCTGGTGGTACACCGATACCTGGAACAGCTACACCATTCTCTCCATGGTCCCCAGCGCCATTGTTTTCATGTACATTCACTGAGTTAGACATTCTGACCTGAAATCAAAGATTCTTGGACAAGAAAAAGTGTGAAGGATATCTTGCGTTATTTAATAACCAGCACGAAAACAATCACTATTATTTTTAGCCCCACGGTGGGCGCCAAACTATTTACCTTGAAAATGGTAACTACAATTAGATTTCATTTTGTGCTAGTTGTTAGGCAGTAGATGTTAAGTGTGAGACTAGAAAATAAGATAAGGGCTTGAAGATAGCGTGGCAAGCAAACCGAGTGACCATGAGTCGGGGCCTCGAACTAGCCTACGCGGGGCCTCGAGGTTAAGCTGATGAGCTCGACTGGAGATGGCCGATGAAGGACTAACAGTATTAAGAGCTTTGATAAGGGCTCTTTATGATCAATGATGAGTAATAAATGAAGAACAATCATTGAAATGCAATAAATGTAGGCAATGTAATAAATATAAGCAATAAAATCAAGGGAGAATATGTTTAATTTTAGAGAGCAGAGAATATTTTTGATCTTGAATTGAATATAATGTCCTTTTACAAAATGATAAGGGTCCCGTTTATATAGGAGGGGGAATCCCAATATGGTACATGCGTAATTATTACAAAGAAATGTAGCTGGTACAACTATTTACTAGCCTGGTACAGACTAGTACTACTCTCGTAGGTATAGTCAGCTTTGGTCATGTGCCTTGGGAACCTCCCGCTTGCCCAAGGTAGCCATCAATTTGTGCAGCCCCGAGGTCGAGCTAAGGAACCCTCGAGGTTGAACCTCGAACTCTACCCCAGGCCCTCCAGGTGAAGCCACGGAATGTCGCAATGACCATAAATCGGGCTCTCCGATTTTAGTCGTATACATTATCAAAAGCTCGGTTGTAAAAATGCGGACCCATATCTTTAATAATGGCCCTAGGAGTACCAAACCTTGTGAAGATGTTCTCTTTTAAGAAAGCCACCACACTTCGAGCTTCATTGTTGGGTAAAGCCACGGCTTCAACCCATTTTGACATATAGTCCACAGCTACAAAAATGTAAGTATTCCCAAAAGAGCTTACAAACGGTCCCATGAAATCAATACCCCAAACATCAACAGATATCAATCTCTAAAATGATTGTATGGGGCATCTCATTCTTCTTAGAAATCCCAACGGCCCTTTGGCATCCATCACAATGCTTGACAACTTCACTAGCGTCCTTGTAGAGGGAAGGCTAATAGAATCCACAAGTCAAAACCTTTGTAGTCGTTCTAGATCCACCATGATGACCACCATAAAGTGAAGAGTGGGAAGCTTTCCCATTTGTTCTTCTTCCGGCACACATCGCTAGATCACACCATCGGTACATATCCGGAAAAGAGACGGTTCGTCCCAATAATAATCCGAGCCATCCCGTTTGAGCTTCTTCCTTTGGTTTGAAGAGAACTCATTTGGTACAATGCCGATCACATGATAGTTGGCTAGATCAGAGAACCATGGCATCCCGGTCATTGAAACGGATAGGAGTTGCTCGTCAGGAAATGAATCATTGATCTCAAGGCTGTCATGTGGCCTCCCCTCCTCCTCCAAATGGGACAAGTGGTCCGCTACTTGATTCTCACTACCCTTGCGGTCTTGAATTTCTAGATCAAACTCTTACAAAAGAAGCACCCGCCACATCAACCTTGCCTTAGAATCTTTCTTGTTCATCAAATACCGAAGCGCCGCATGGTCGATGTGAACAATCACCTTAGCACCCATCAAATACGGCTGGAACTTCTCCATGGCAAAACCAATAGCAAATAGCTCCTTATCGGTCACTGTGTAGTTGACTTGGGCATCATTCATGGTCTTGCTAGCACAGTAGACCGGATGGACGATTTTGTTGATTCTTTGCCCCAACACCGCTCCAACCGCAACATCACTAGCATCACACATGAGCTCAAAAGGCAAGCTCCAATCCGGTGCGGTGATAATAGGAGTAGTAGTCAACTTTAACTTAAGCAACTCAAATGCCTTCATACAATCTTCATTGAAATGGAACTTTGCATCCTTCTCCAAAAGTTTGCCCAATGGGTTCACCACCGTGGAAAAGTCCTTTATTACTTGGCGATAGAAACCCGCATGACCCAAGAAGCTCCTCACTCCCTTCACGAATGTAGGAGGAGGGAGTTTGGAGATCACCTCATTTTTGGCTTGGTCAAACTCAATATCATGTTTTGAAATTTTATGGCCGAGGACAATGCCTTCCTCAACCATGAAGTGACACTTCTCCTAATTCAACACCAAATTTGTCTCCTCACATCTAGCCAATACCCTATCCAAATTTTTCAAACAATCTTAAAACGAATTCTCAACCACTAGAAAAATCATCCATAAAAAACTGAAGAATGTCCTCCACCATGTCGGTGAAGATAGCCATCATACACCGTTGAAAAGTCGTCGGTGCATTACACAACCCAAAAGGCACCCTTGAAAACGAGAAAGTACCATATGGACATGTGAAAGTGGTCTTCTCTTGGTCCTCGGGAGCCATAAGAATTTGGTTATAGCCGGAGTATCCATCAAGGAAGCAATAAAAAGCACGTCCGGCCAACCTATCAAGCATTTTGTCAAGAAATGGAAGCGGGAAATGATCTTTCCGAGTGACCTCGTTGAGATTCCTATAGTCTATGCACACTCTCCACCCGCTGATGGTTCTTGTTGGGATAAATTCATTCTTGTCATTTGTCACCACAGTCATACCCCCTTTGTTTGGGATACATTGCACTGCAGAGGTCCACGAGCTATCAAAAATTAGACAACCTTGGCATCTAACCACTAGACTATCTCCTTCTTTACCACCTCTTGCATTGCTTCATTTAATCTTCTTTGATGTTCAATTGAGGGTTTGGCACCCTCGTCCAAGATAATCTTGTGCATGCAAAAGGCGGGACTTACGCCCCGGATATCTGCCAAAGTTCAACTGATTGTCCTTTTCCTCCTTTGTAGAACCTCCAAAGTGGACTATACCTGCATGTTAGTTAAGCACGAAGAAAGAATAACCGGTAAAGTAGAATAAAGACCAAGGAATTCATACCTGAGTTTCGGGGGGCAATGACTTTAACTCCAAGGTAAGAGGCTCCTCGATTGAGGGTTTTGTTGGAGGAGTCTTCCGGTTTTCAAGATCCAAAGATAGCTTTCGGGGATCATAAGTGTACGACCCCATACCTTGTAATGCATTCACAAATTCCACATAGCCATCACTCTCCTCATCATCATCAAGATTGAGCAAAACTGCTTCCAATTTGTACTCAACATTCATTATGGCACTAGCACCATTAACCATCACGTCGGTCACCAAATCCACAAATGAACAAACTTTATTACTATTCGGTTTCCTCATTGATTTGCAAAAATAGAAGACCACCTTTTCAATACCCACTCAAAAAGTAAGCTCACCGCCCTCCACATCAACAAGTCCTTCCACATAGCAAGGAAAGGTCTACCCAAAATGATAGGCACCTCAAAGTCCAATTCACAACCTAACATCACAAAATCCGCTAGGAGGGTGAACTTGACAACTCTAACCAATACATATTTAATAATGCCCAAAGGCCTCTTCATTGTTCGATCCGCCATTTGCAACCTCATGGATATGGGTCTTGGTTGCCCAATTCCCAAAGTCTTGAGCACAGAGTAGGGCATCAAGTTGATATTTACCTCGAGATCACATAATGCCTTGGAAAAATCGGCGATCCAAATCTTTCATAAATTTTCCATGTCCTGGCATTTGCTCCAATGCCTCAACTAATGGCACATTATGGATAAACTCTTCATCATATTAATAATCTTTTTGAATTGGTTCTCACTATTTTGCTTTACAAGCCTTTGAGGGTATGGAGGAGGAGGCCTTGGCATTGGTGCCTTAGCCTTTGGCACCGCCGATTCTGGCATGTCAGTCACGTGTTCCCTAGACGGGTTCACCTCTTCTTGCATCTCCTCCACACTTTCATCTATATCAATTCTAACTTCTTCAATAGCTTGAACCGCATTGCTTCGGATGTCATCCTCTTGAACCACAATATCTTCATCCACAATCCTTCTTTGATTTGAGGTAGTTGCATCTCCACCTTTTCCACTTCTAGTAGTTAAGGCCATATCATGTCCCGTATTATGAGGCCCCATAAAATTTTTGGCTCAAAACCTAGTATCTTGTGGTGTCGACTCCAAATATGTGTTAGGAATGCATAGAACGCCGCGGTTCGGACCCTTGGTATTGATCTAAGCTTGTAAAAATCAAAAGAATCAATTTTTCCAGAAAATGCCATTCTGCGGCCCAGAATGCGGTCGCAGATCTGGTATGCGGACCGCATTCCTACCGCAGAGTGAAACAGAAGAATTGTCAAAATTAATGCTGAAAATGCGGTCTATTATGCGATCGCATAACCAATATGCGGACCGCATAATCGTCGCATAAGTTCCTCAAGGATTTGTGAAGGTCAGTTCTGCGGTGCACAATGCGACCGCATAACAGGAATGCGGACCGCATTCCTATCGCAGACCCAAACAGAATCATTAGAGTTTTGAGAGCAATTCTGCGGTCCAATCTGCGGACCGCATTTCAGTTCTGCGATCGCAGAATGCGACCGCAGATCTTGCTCGGGCTTCTATTTTCTAAATTTTATACCCGACCCCCTTTTTAATAAACACCCCAGCCCCTCCTTTTTAACGGTCTTCTACACAAAATAAGACGAGAGGTAAGAGAGGGTCTTGAAGAGAGAAAGTCATACTTCTACCAAAATTTGAACTCTTCTAAAAACCATCCGGGCCGGGAAATCTCAAGCTTATCTTCATCCCCTTCTTCTTGCAGGTAAAATTCCTAACCCTTTTTCATTGAATTTCTGGTTTAAACTAAGGGGGGGAGTCTCATGCATTGGTTCTTGATTGTATTGGTTGAAATCATACATGCATGTCCATTAAAACCATAAACCTAGTGGAAGTAATTGGGTGGGAGCAAAGACTTGTACAGAGAAGGGGTTAATAACCTAAATATGTTCGGTAGTGATTTTGAACNAGACATAATTTTTTCTTTCCGAGATCTTTCATCTCGAATTCCTTCTTTAAATAATCAATTGCCTTTTAGAGTTCTATAGGAGTTCCAAAAGGTTTATGTCATCAACATATAACGGGAAGTACAACAAATTTCGATGTTGTTTTCTTTATAAAAATACATGGACAAATGACATCATTTATATAACCTTTCCTTTAATAAATACTCACTAAGACGATTATACCACATTCATTCTGATTGCTTTAGACCATACAAAGATCTTTGCAATTTGAGTGAAAATATTTTCTGGTCGTCCGATTTGGTTGTGCAAGTAAATGGCAATAAACCAAGTTGTAATTGCGAATGTGTTATGTGGTAAGAACTGTGGAATAAATGATGGAAAGGAATCGAAATTGGTGATATTGAAATAACTGTGGTAACATCCTTTGTGACTAGCTGTGGAAAATTATTGCTATGATTTAAATGGTACAACGGGCTGTTGAAAAAGATGGAAATGGCATTAATAGTCATATAAACTCTGTGTGAGTTGTGTTGTTGTTCTTTGAGATGTGTTGTTGTTATTGGGATTTGTTGTTGTTATTCCTGAAACTTGTTGTTGTTCTCCATGTAAATTGTTGTTGTTGTGCTATTGTTTATGAATTGTGATTGCTCGGTGGGATCAGGTTGCGCGCCGCAACACGAAGTAATAAGGTGTGGGTTGTGGTGGTAAGGGTGGCCGAGGTAATAAGGGTGGCCGGGGTAATAAGGGTGGAAAGTGATCGATATCACTATTGAAAATTGTGAAATTGAAAATGTGGAAATGATGATGGGGAAAAGGAGAGATTGTCAACTTGTTTGCCTTGATTGTTTTTCCTTGTGTGTATTCAATTGTTGTTTCCCTCTATTGTTTGTTATTCGTGTATGGTTTGAGGTTACCCAGGGTAAAGTTTGTTATACATACCAGTGCAATTCAAATGTACTGACGTCCCTTTTGCCGGGGACGCTACATTCGTGTTATGATTGTAGGTTGATCCGTAGCAGGTACTCCAGTCCACCGATCGTAGCTCCCCTTCGTCATCCATCAGCTTTTTTTGGTGAGCCCCTTTCCTCTCGGGGCCCTGCGTGGTTCAGGCCACATTGTTTTCGGAGTTTTAGTTGATTTTGTGTAAGGTATAGCCGGAGCCTTGTTACCGGCAAATACTGTATTATCCTGTTGTACTATTAGAGGCTCTGTAGACAGTAGATGTGGGTTAGAAACTTGTGTAGATCCGTGTTTTCATACATTGGTAACGAGTTGGTGATTTCATTACTATTATGTAAGTATGTACATGTTTTGTAAATTAAAAAGTGTTCTTAATTAATTATTTGGCAAATTCTTGGAATAATTGGGAAAGGAAAACATGGGGTAACATGTGGGTTAGGAAAGGCATCTAGGTTCGCTTGGCTGGGGCGCCGGTCATGTCCCTCCAATTTGGGGCATGACACGTATTATTCCCACCCTTCAGGTTCACCACTGTATCACTAGGTAGTGACCCTTTAGGAAGAGTGTTCAACGCTTATGAGATTTGGCCAAGTTGAAAGTCCAAATCTGAATAGAAGTGTTGTGTGAGTCTATTTGAGCATCGGAGTCGGTGTTCTTCTTCTTCACATGTTTAAACATGTTCTCAATTCTACCCATCTCATTTGAAGAAGAGATCGAGCCTTGAAAAGGATATGAAGGTGGATTGCTTGGTTGTTGGAACATCGGAGGCCTTTGAAAACCCGACCCCCGGTTGTTGTTGTTGTTCCACCCTCCCTGATTATTGCCTTCCCAATTGCCTTGAGTACCCCAATTGACTTGATTTCCTTGATTGTTCTAATTGCTTTGATTAGAATTACCACAACTCCAATTACCTTGCTGGTTTTGGTTGTTCCAATTACCTTGGTTCCCTTGTGACCTCCATTGTTGTTGGTTTTGTCCTTGAACATTGTTTCTTTGACCTTGATAATTGTTGACATATTGAACTTCTTCGTCTTGATCATTGAATAAATCACCTTGATCATAACGACTATCATCTTGCAAAAATTGTTCCGGACGGCTTTGCATTTGTTGACCTTGTTGCTGTCTTTTGTTTACCATCATATACAAACCTTCCGTTGCATGTACTTGTTTCGGCCCTTGAACTTGTTGAAGCTGAGCCTTAGCCAATTGGTTCATGGTAGTTGTCAACTCGGCAATAGCTTGCCCATGGTCATGTAGCTCCTTGTGTAGGTGAATAACATTAGGGTTACCTTGCGGTACATTGGCTCTACTTTGCCACACCGAAGAGGTATCCGCCATCTCATCAAGAATTTTACAAGCTTCGGCATATGGCGTGTTCATGAAGTTCCCTCCGGCGAGTTGATTAACCAAACATTGGTTAGTTGTGTTGATCTCCCTATAGAAGGTATGTTTGATCATGGCCTCGGTCAGATCATTGTTCAGGCACTCTTTAACCATGGTACGATATCTTTCCCAAATCTCGTGCAATGGCTCATTGGGTTCTTGCTTGAAAGCAAGAATCTCATCTCGAAGCATTCCCATATGCCCCAAAGAGAAGAATTTGGAAATGAACTTTTCTGCCAACTCATCCCAAGTAGTGATGGAATGGTTGGGCAACCTCTCTAACAAATCCAATGCTTTTCCCCGTAGAGAAAAGGGAAAAAGCATCAACGTCAGCGCGTTCTCAAGAACATTTGTTTCCCTGCTCCCCCAACAAGTATCGACGAATCCCTTGAGATGCTTGTAGGCATTTTGACTCGGAGCCCTGGTGAAGAATCCCCGTTGCTCAAGTAGTGTAAGCATCACGTTGGTGATTTGGATGTTGCCCGCCCTAATACGGGGCGAGACTATAGCACTTGCCTGACCCTCGTTTGGCAATTATCAGTGGGCTGCCGCTCTTGGTGGTGGTTGGGAGGGACGGGCACATTATCGTGAGGCGGGTGGCCTCGTCTATTAGCTTGAGGTTCAATAGGAACCTCATCCATGGCATCATCGTCCACGTCCTCCCCTAAGTGCACATTTCCGATGGGCTCGTAGTTGAGAGACATTTTCGTACATAGAATCAATTCAAACACAAAATTAGTAACTCAGAAGGAAAGAAAGACAAAACACACAAAAACCTAGATATATAGCTAAATCCATTTAACTCCCCAGCAATGGCACAAAAAATTGATCTTGGGATAACTCACACCACAAATAGGTAGTGAGGCGGTCGAAGCAATAATAAACCCAACAAGAGTCGGGATCGAATCCATAGAGAATAAGAATTTGGATTAGGTTTATAACTAGAGTAAATGTATGAGTGCCTTAGATTGTACTTCCAAATATTCATTGGTTGTTTTCTATTTCTACTTTTGGTTAATGATTGCAGATATTAACTAGAAGAAAGTGTTTATGGTTTTGAGTGTTTTTCAAATGATAAAGGAATCTAGGGTCATGACTTCCACCTAGGTGGCTACCTAACAGGTTGTAAACTATAAGGCAAGTTTGATTTATCCGGGTCGTGGTATGGCAATCACAAGCAATTGCTCACTCTATATCTCTTGGTAGTTTGAGTGATTTTGCCCAATTTGGCTTTCTCAAGCCCAAATGGGTATTGCGCAACTCAAATGATACATGCTCAAGTCGGGTCTCACTATCTCTGGATTTGACCCTTTAATTGGGGCTATCAATTTCTTGAGTTCACCCCAATTCCTTGTTAGCCAAGTTTTCCTAAACCTAGTCTCTCTTTCTCAAGCAAAGACTACGTCAAAAAGGCATCAATCAATGTCTGCAACCATTAATTCTAGGATTTAAGCATAAACAAGGCTAAATATCACTAACCCAATCACAAACAAGCCCTAAAATTAAATACCCATTAAGTACCCACACTAGGGTTGAGCCACAACCCTAGCTAAAGATTTAGCTACTCATAAAAAATGCAGTAATACAAGAGGAAATTAAGATAGAATGCATAATCATAGATTAAACAAAGAAAATCTAGTTTTAAGAACTCAATCCAATACAAAATTATTCAAAGAAGTAGAGAAATATGTTCAGGTGCACTTCTGCAAACTAAACATGACCTAAAAATGACAAAAAGTTGTATTTATACTAAGCTAAAAATATCTGACAAAAATGCCCCTACAGAGGTTATGCGGCCGCATAATTCTAATGCGGATAGCGAAATGGGCTTCTGTGGCCGCACAATTCTAGTGCGGTATGCAGTCTTGGAAATTTTGGGCTTTAAATTCTAGGCTTCTACGGTGCGGCCGCACTTCTGATTATGCGGCCGCACAAAAGTGTTGCGGTCCGCACTCTTCAGCTTTTGGTTTTGGAAAACTATCTGATTCTTCAATATTGTGGACCGCACAATAATGATTGCGGCCACAGTTGATCTCCTGCGGCGGCACATTTTTGGAGCGGTCCGCACTGTCTGAGCTGGCTAAAACCTCCTCTCTAGATCTCATTCTGCGGTCGCACTAGAATTGTGCGGTCCGCACTGCTAGCCTCTTTGCTTAGTTTTGGCTCTTGTTCAATTTTGACTCCTTTATGAGATGATTTTGACTTATTTGGCTCGTTTCCCAATATTCCTGCAAGTAAGCACATTTCGTTAGTTTCCAGGAATACCTTTAAGCATTTTTGAGCTAAAACACATGTAAAAGAGTGCAAATAAGCGGTCAATTACCAAAACCCGCTCCAAACCAAATTTAAAGAACTACTAAAAACCTTCAAAAACCAACTTTTACTATTAGGTGCCAAAACGCTCCCGGGTCATCCAAAGCCCGATCCAAGCATACTCCCAAGTCCGAAATCATCATACGAACCTGTTCGAACCTTCAAATCCCGATTTAGAGGTCGTTTACTCAAAATGTTGACCGAAGTCAAACTTAGCCTTTTAAGCCAACCTTAAGGAACCAAGTGTTCCGATTTCGATCCAAACTCTTCCAAATCCCAAACCAACCATCCCCGTAAGTCATAAATCAGAAAAAGCATATTCGGGAAGTCTTATTTAGGGACAAGGTTCTAGAAAGCAGAAATTTGGGTCGTTACAACAGGTGCGGAACCGCAAAAGCAGCCAGGAGGGTTTAAGAAGCAATGCTAGAAGGAGAAAGGTGCGAAGGAGTGTCCGCACCTGCGAAAGCGCAGATGCGGAGGGGAGATCGCAGAAACGGAAGCACAGAAGTGCTATTTTGACCGCAAATGCGGAGGCTCCGGGACTGAATTAGAGCCGCATCTGTGATGGATTTCCGCAGGAGCGGCTATTGGACCGCAGGTGCGAAGGGAAAAATCTTGATTTCTTCCATTTAAATCCAAAATTAATGATGAGTATAACCATAAAATCAAGAAGTATAATTACTTCAGATATAGAACACTTACCCCAATCCATATAGTGAAAATCGCCTCAAAAATCGCTTCAATCCGAGCTCCATAGCTCCAAATATGTTAAAAATGGTCGAAACCTCGAAATATAGCTTCTGCCTAGGTGTTTACTCTTCGCGATCACGAAGCAAAACTTTTCTCAGCCAAAATTTGCCCTTCGCGACCACGAAAAAGGCTTCGCGATCGCGAAGAACAAGTGCCCAGCTCTTCCAGACAGCCTCTAATATATGGACATAACTTTTTGTAAGAAATTTCAAATTGTGAATGGTTTAAATTTTTCAAAACAAGACATGAAGGGCTATCACTGCTTTGCTCATCTCCTAGTTCCTTATACATTACGAGATATAAGCTGCCAAAGTCAGCCCTGTGCAACACAAATTTCTTATTCGCGATTTCCAAACTCTTCCAGGATTGTGTACCAATCATAAATTTTCGTACACAACTCCAAATACCAAATAGTTTGATTTTCTGAAGCCTAGACTTAATGGGCTACAACTTTTATTTTTGGATCATCTCCAAGTTATTTATAGAAAAGCGAGATATAATCTTTCAAAGTCGGGTCAGTGCAGCAGAAAGTTTCCTCGACGCGATCGCCAATGGACTTCCGAGATCGCGAATCACTGGCCAATTTCTCCCTTTTTACTCATCTCGATCGCGTCCAATTCCCTGCGATCACGTAGCATACTGCTGTAGCCAAAAACCAGCGGCTAAAATGGCCTAGATATTGTCTGAAACCACCCCGAAGCTCACCTGAGCCCCTCGTGATGCCGTCCGAACATACCAACAAGTTTCAAAACGTAACAAGGACTTAGTCGAGGCCTCAAATCACATCAAACAACGCTAAGAAATGAATCACACCCCCAATTCAAGCCTAATGAAACTAAGAAATTCCAACTTCTACATTTGATGCCAAAATCTATCAAATCAATTTTGATTGACCTCAAATTTTGCACACAAGTCATAATTGACATTATGTACCTACTCCCACTTTCGGAATCGGAATCCGACACTGATATCAAAAAGTCCACTACCAATCAAACTTCCAAAAACCTTTAACTTCCAGCTTTGGCCAAACGACCCCGAAATGACCTACGGACCTCCAAATCCACATCCGTACGCGCTCCTAAGACGAGAATCACCATACGGAGCTATTCTCACTCTCGGAATCCCAACGGACATCGATATTATTAAAATACACTTCAACCCAAACTTATGAAAATCTTCAAAAAATCTAACTTTCCATAATAAGCGTCGAAATAATCTCGTGTCACCCAAAACCCGATCCGGACATATGCCCAAGTCCAAAATCATCACACGAACCTACTGGAACATTCAAATCCCGATTTCGAGGTTGTTTACCCAAAAGTCAAACCCTAGTCAACTTTTCCAACTTAAAGCTTCCGAAATGAGAATTTCTTTTCCAAATCAACCCCGAAATGCAATTTCGACCACGCGTACAAGTCATATACCTGAAGTGAAGCTACTCAAGGCCTCAAACCGCTGAGTGATGTGCTAGAGCTCAGAACGATCGGTCAGGTCGTTACATTCTCTCCCATTTAAACATACGTTCGTCCTCGAACGTGCTATGGACTGCTCCGGAGTTGCCGAAAATCACTGCTTAACACCTCGTGCACCTACCCGTGCTACCACAACCCAGTTGAGCACATTAGCTCGAGTCAGTCTGAAGATTCTCCCTTTTGTTTACTCACATAAGCCTTTGAGCCAAATTCGAACATCCCAAACTCTCCACCGGTCCTGCTTTCAACATACGAACACCATATTAGTCAATACACACTGTACCAAAACATGATTGCATACCTTTGCTGAATTCACACCATGCACCGCATAATTCACATAACCATAATAACATCCACTGATAACAATAGCCAAAATTCCACGAATACGATGCCCACAACACACCTCATGACACATATAAGTCTTGTTCGGCCTCTTGCAATACCGCCACGACGAAAGAGATGTGTTGAAACTCACAACCAAATGCCGAGTCAACAAATCATAGAGTCTCTCCCCCTGGCAAGAACCATTACCTCATAATAAACCAAATAACTATATTTGCTCCTTAATATGCTTCATATAAATCTGATCGCACTGATCCCAGGTCCAATAACCTTGTCTCACCCAGTTTAAGTCATTTTGGCAATAAGCCACCACAAGCACTATCTAAGATCTAATATGATGCCGTCAATGCACCAACAAGCCACAACTTGAATATGACACATAAGGAAGAACTAGCGCTGGAAAAGAACTCTCCAGCCCGCGTAACGACTATGAACGGCCATCAAATACTATGAGCTTTCTCAGAGGCAATAAACAGGACACACAAAACAAATATAAGAAATCGTGCTCAACATTCACTGTTGCGGCGTGCAACCCGATCCACACACGATACCGTTTCCGCGTGCAACCTGATCCAAACAATATACCCGTGGGGACGTGGAACCAGATCCACACATGACAATAAATAGGGAAGTACCCATCAAGCCAAAATTCTTATACGTACGAAATACCCGAATATCAACCACAAGCACACGAAGCGCATAATACAAATCCTGGGGAGACGAATAGCGCCATATTCTATGAAACTCAAGCACAACTAAGGTGCAATAAATGACCTACATCTGAAGATCCATCCTGCCCTCACAACACCACAAAATACATGGGGTCTCAATACGAGTGCGAATAATCAAACGGCCTCACAACCCATATGGCACGATAGAGATTACATGGAATGGCTAACTACAGAAATAACATCCAAGGCCCGAAGACTCCTCCATAAACAACGCTATGCTAAAATGAACACATCCTACCTGATATAGAGCCCACGTTCATATTTAGATCCATCCACAGACCTCAAGCCGATTCTGATCATACCGCATTAGGCTAATAACATTTCAAGGATCCACAATAACCCTTTTTCCCATGACACACAAGAACAGCCGTCAAATCCGAAACAAACTTCCACAGTCCACAACCAAATGAACCGAGTGCCCTTCAGGCATAAATTCTCATATTAGCGATAGTACCACAATCTCCATACTTGGTTTCAATCTTTAATCAATTAAGTGACTACATGTCACACTAATAGAATCTTCCCATGGGATACGCTGCCACGACCTTCCGCACCAGGTAACAAGTTTGCACATCCATACCACCAGCCATACTAATGCTATTAAGCGAATCAAGGATCCACAAATCAGTATACAAAGCCTCTTACACATGACACCGACCTCGGGTGACGCTGAAGACAATACCAGCTTACTCAAAACATTTGATTCCTTTTATGCTCATCCAAGCTCGTGACATTCTTGTCAACACCGAACCGCGACCTTGATCCTTACTCCAAATTCCCATGCCGCTCACTGCACCTAACATACCAATACGTGAGAGTATAAGAATTTCATCATAACTCCTGATCAAATAATAGAATAAACTCTCCATCATATAGAACCCTTTCACTTACCCATTTCAGGAGAACTATTGCAACACGCGACTGAAATCTCATAGTCGTAGATAATACAACCCCAAGTAGCGGTCTAAACCACCATAACTCTTTCGGGATCCATCTACACATAAGAAGCCATAATACTGCCTACAAATAAAATTAATTACGGCGGCCGTCAAGCCTCACACGTATCGCCACATGTATAACTTAACACGCTAAAGGAACTAATCATTGTCACCACTATGACAATTTAACCATTGCTAACCGATCCGACTTCTTCTAATTTACTTTGGACTTACCATAGGAATAATAATAGCTCCATTCAAAACATGACAAACCCAAATCTGCACTCATCCTAATTGACCTTATTTCACAAGACCACATTTTCTCAAAACCCACGAACCATCTCATACCCTCCTTATGCCCACATTCACATATTCAACTGGTACACCCACTTGAAAATTCCTCTATGAATCCGAAATTATTTTCTCCCATTTCTCCAATGCTACACTGTAGACCGGAGATAACATAGAATACTTCAAGCCCCTTTCATAATCCACTGTATAAGCTCGATACTTAACCATACTACGGACTCGAAATCCTTAGGCACCACACTTAAATTTTTTTAATCCACTAAGACCATTGATGAGAGTCACCCACTCCGACTTGGTCCGAATATAATCAACTCCAAGGCTCTGATAGCACATGGACATCCTCTTAAAGAAGCACCCGGTTGAATCACTTTCCTTGTACATCACATCTACACGAAGTATAAACTCTGAGCCTTCCCAAAGCCTCAACACGAATTGATAAGGCCAAATATAGCACACATTCCCCAAATCCTTTGCTCAAATTACCACTGATGTTCTTTTTCCTTAGTCCTAATAACCTACCAATATGTCGATAACCAGAAACCTCACAAATGGACGGCCGCGTAATCAAATCGTAGACGGTGGGGCTCTCCCACTTAGCTTGAAGCTACGATTACATAACCCCGGAACCTACCAAGATTCCTTTTTCCTTATTGACATGATCTCACACAATCGACCCGCCAAATTCTTGCAATCTTCCTCTTAGACATTTCATGAACATTTTGAATCACTAGCCACATTCACATATTCGACCTCTTACTAGATAGCTGATAGTAGGTGAATTAGACTATAATTGGACCCTAAAGAACCACATTTTTTTGTATAGCTTTGTAGTAAAAAGTGATAACCAAATGCTCTGATTAGTGTTTTTCATGCTTTGCAGGCTATGTCCAACGAAGGAAGTCGATGGAGCAAGTTTGGGATCAATTACGGAGAAAAGGAGGCCAATCAAACAATGCCCACAAAATGCACCAAGTAAAGAGACAAAAGTAGAGCTGAACTTGGCCTGCCGCGGTCAGACCGTAACCGCGGTAGGACCGCGGCAGAGCAGAGCTGCAGATTCAGAGGACCTCTTTGGTTGCGGTCCTGGCGTAACCGCGGTGGGACCGCGGCAGAACGCGGAAAAGCCAGGGACTAATATGTCAAGTCGGGAAAACCTGGTGTAAAACCCTTATAAAAAGTAGGAATTCGGCCACATTAGGGTAGATTTGTTTTAGAGAGTACTTTGGGAAGAGAAACAAGTGTGAGAGATCATCCAAAACATCATTATTCTTATTCTCTTTTATTTTTCTTGCAATTTTCAATTATGAATCTTCTAGTAGTGTATTCCTCTATTGTTATGAGTAGCTAAATACCTTAATCTAAGGTTTTGGTGGAACCGTTGGGGATGACTTGGTTGTTTTATTAATATAGTTGGATTTGGTTGTTAATCTCTATTTGTCCATCTATGTTTTGATTGTGGTTAGTTGAAAGGGCCCTCAACTATCCGTTCCTATTTATTATGCATCTACTTGAGAGAGAGTGCATATTTAGGTGATTGTATGAACAACATCACTCCCGGAGTATAGACGAGAGTCATAACCGAGGGTTTAGAGGTGGGATTAGAGATAACGATACCTCGGGTGCAATCTAAGTGAACTGTATTGTGAATCTAGCTAGCGTAGCTTGTGAGAGTGCGTCTAGTAAATTATCATAATTACTTGAGAAAGATTTATGATAGCTGGAGCGTTCACGATTGATAGAGACAACTAAATCATAGTTATAAGACATATACAACCAAGGAAATTATCAACGGGGGAAACCATTGCCTTAGACCTTATTCCAATTGTTTACACATCAAGTTTAGTTAATTTTCAGCTGTTGATTACTTTCAGTCTTTAGTTGCTATAAAAATCAACCATTGTGAATCAAAAAGTTTGGGGAAACAAATTGTGTGAATTTAGTAAATCTGACAACAGTAATTGATAGGTTAATTCTCTGTGGTTCGACTCTGGGCATAAATACTCAGATTATATTTGCAACGCCCGCGTAGTCTTTTGTGAGACTCAGTTGAGCGTGATCAATAGCCGGTAGAATTCCTCGTAGAAGCTTCGTCAACACCGCACAAACGCTAACCTGCTCACAGGAGATAACCCACTTGTGGAAGTTCCACGCCGACATCTTCCAATGTGCTGCACTGGGTACAATTACTACGAAATCAGTAAACCCTCTTGAGCCGCGCTTATTCACCAACTGTACAAGTCCGTTCGCTCCTCACTGACATCAACTAAAGGTGCGACAATACGTTCTAATCCGAAGTCATGTTGCATCCCTCTTCATATCAAGCAACTCCTTTCTGTCGTATCCAATCATTCCCAGTATAGTGGCCAATATTCCAAATTAAGTCCGTAGACCCGGTCACTGTCCACCATGAATCCCAGATCACTCTAAACTTTCCTTAAGGTGTGTAGCTATCCTACCACAGAACCCATATGCTACTCTGTCTCTCACAAACTTTCGAACCCTCTCCTTTAAGCAACTACTCGACTTCTGTTTCTGACACTTGGCCTTCTAGAAATTTAAACTTTGCAAGACACATCCCACATGTACTTCCTCATCCTTCGCTGCCCAGTTGTTGCCTTAAATCAAAATCCATCTCTGTAGCACTTGAACCAATAGATCGTTACCAACTTTAAACCTTTCTGAAGATCACCTTTCTCGAGCCATCAATACCAGTAACATCGATTCGATGTTGAACCACTGCACACTGCGATCTCCGACAGCCACTTCCCTAGTACTATTTCATAATACCCTGCCCCAAAGCCGAATTGAAGAAGACCATAACACCGACGAACATAACACATTCAATCAAGGATGACAACACCACATCACAAATGAAAATTCCACCAGGCTCGAAAATACCAAGTCGCGTTACTCCATCAACCCAAACCTAAACATTTATAGTCCGATTGCCATTTCTCCACCAGAACTAAATGCTGAACCTTTGAGCCATGAATTGAGAAATCCTTCTACCAAGCCATTCCTGTCGCTATCCATAAATAAGTAGCCTACCATTCCTCTACACTACGTGATAGCAACGCACGAATTATCATAACAACCAGTGCCGAACTTCAAAACCATAGGCAATACTGATACAGAGCTGAAACGACATAACAGCCTTCCGTAAGGCGACGACAATAGCCCCAATCAATTACGCAGGGAGAAGCATCCTGCATCACATCTGTAGTACCATTAAAATTCCTCGATTCCCAATTGATAACAAGCACTTCACGTCGCATAAGATTGAATAGGAAAGAAGTAAAGGCGTAAGCCTCGAAGGAATCAAATCGCACGATGAGGAATCAAGAAGGGAAGTGCTCCTAACAGCCCTGTAGCCTCTCGAAGATAAGTACAAACGTCTCGGTACCGATCCGCAAGACTCTACTAGACTTGCTCATGACTCATGAGACCTAAGTGAACCTAGTGCTCTAATACCAAGCTGTCCCGACCCAAAATCCATTAGGGTCGGGATGGCGCCTAACACCGTCGTCAGGAAAGCCAACAATAAATGATTAACTTATCTACTCATCTTAGTTACTTTGAAATCACAATTTTCATTAATCAAATATTACGAAAATAGAGTTTACAGAGTAAGTGAAAATATTTTCCACAACTACAACAATGATGTAACCCATACACATCCTAAAACCCGGTATCACAAATGCATTAGCATCAACTAGAAAATATGGGAAAATATAACATCTGTCTGGAATACATATTATACACGAAAGTATAAATAACGCTGATGGAGACTCTGTGCGCTGCGGACTCGTAACATTGTATGCAGCTCACCTAAGTCCCCGCAATAACCGCACCTCTGCACCCACAATACCATTAGACATATATGTACCTATACAAAATGTGCAGCAAGTGTAGTATGAGTACGTAAATCAACGCGTACCCAGTAAGTATCTAGTCTAACCTCGAAGAAGTAGTGACGAGGGTCGACTCCGACACTTAAAAATGGGCTGACAATAAAATACTGATACTATAATTAAGCATGGATTGTAATAAACAGCTGAAAACTCAATAATAATAAGTAAGTAAACAATTCTTTTACTAATAGGAAATTTCCAAATTTATTTTCGTCATTTAACAATTTATATCTCAAGCCAATGAAGCAATATCAATTATTATTAGTTCCAAAGATTTATCAAGGCAATTTAATAAGAATAATCAAATATCAATATCAACAAGGCATGGTATAAACCTAAAACTACCCGGACATAGGCATAACTATTAGCTACGTACGGACTCTCGTCACCTCGTGCGTACGTAGTCCCCACAAATAGGAGCACATATTAATTTAGTTCACCTATAGGGTTAATTACCTCTTACGAGGTCAGAAAAGACACTTACCTCGCTCCAAAGCTCATTAGCCGGCTCCCAAGCCTTTCCAACAACTCAAATTGATGCCCAACGCTCCCAAACTAGTCAAACAATGTTCAAACCCATAAAAATATACTCTAATACTCACAACAAATCAATTTAAACAAATTCCCAACTCCGCTCGCAAAGTCGATAAATCAACCCTCAGGCCCACGTGCCTGGATTCCGAAAATTTTCAAAGATAAACTTTACCCATAACACCACGAACTCAAATATATAATTTATTTCAAATTCCATGTCCAATTTCTTGGTCAAAATCCAAATATACCAATTTCTAGGTTTTTCTTCAAAATCTCTAATTTCTACAAATATTCATGTCTAAATCAATATATAATCCAAGTACTTAACTTGAAATAGGTGGGAATCACTTACCTTGACATAGATGATGAAGATGGAGCTCCAAAATTCCTCCAAAACCGGCTCCTATGGAAGAAATGAAGTGAAAATGGACAAAATCCCATTTTAAAGCAACTCACTGTCCAGTCCGACCCTTCTTCGCGAACGTGGCATAGCCCTCGCGTTCGCAAAGCTCAACAACCTCACGCCTATAATTCTCTGTTTGCGTTCACGTCCCTCTGATTGCCTTCGCGAAGGCCAGCGGCCCTTCCCCTTCGTATTCGCGTTCCCATCTTCGCGTTCGAGTAGGCCAAACGGCCTTACGCCCAACTCCCTCCCCTTCTTCTTCGCATAACGTCACCTTGGCCGAGTTCGCGTACACTAGCTCGCGTTCGCGAAGGCTAAACCAGCAGCCACACAAATTCCTCTTCGCGATCGCGGGACTTCCTTCGCGTTCGCGAAGAAGGAAACCAGTCACCAGCAACAGCAGTCCAAAACAGCTCCAATTTGGTCCGAAACCAGTCTGAAACACACCCAGGCCCCCGGGACCCCGTCTAATCACACAAACCAGTCCCATAACATAATACGGACCTACTCGAGGCCTCAAATCACATCAAACAACATCAAAGTCGTGAATCGCACCCCAATTCAAACTTAATGAACTTTAGAACTTCAAACTTCTACATTCGATGTCGAAACCTATCAAATCACGTCTGATTGACCTCAAATTTTGCACACAAGTCACATTCGACATTACGGATCTATTGCAACTTCCGGAGTCGGATTCCGACCCCGATATCAAAAAGTGCACCCCCGGTCAAGCTTAAAAAAACCTTCAAATTTCAAACTTTCGCCAAGTGACCCCGAAATGACCTACGAACCTCCAAATATATATCCGGACGCGCTCCCGATACTAGAATCACCATACGGAGCTTATTCCTTGACTTCGAATCCCAAACAGACATCGATAACATTAAAATACACTTCAACCCAAACTTACGAAATTCTTCCAAAATGCTAAATTTCCATAATAGGTGCTGAAACGCTCCTGGGTCGTCCAAAACCCGATCCGGACATACGCCTAAGTCCAAAAATCATCATACGAACCTGTTGTAACCTTCAAATCTCGATTATGTGGTCGTTTACTCAAAAATCACATTGTAGCCAATTCTTCTAACTTAAAGCTTCCGAAATGAGAATTTTCTTTCCAAATCAACTCCGAACTTCCGGAAAATCAATTCTGACCACGCGTACAAGTCATAATACCTGAAGTGAAGCTGCTCACGGACTCAAGCTACTGAACAACACACTAGAGCTCAAAACGATTGGTGGGGTTGTTGCATTCTCTCCCACTTAAACATACATTCATCCTCAAACGTGCTAAGAACTGCTCTGGAGTTGTCTGAAATCAGTGTTTAGCACCTCGTGCACCTACCCGTGCTACCATAACTCAGTTGAGCTAACTAGCTCGAGCCAGTCTGAAGACTCTCCCTTTTACTTAGTCAAGTAAGCCTTAGAGCCAATTTCCAACATCCGGAATTCTCTGACAGGCCTGTTTCTATCATACGAACACCATATACATCACTACACGATGCAACAACACATGATTGCATACCTTTCCTGAATCCACACTATGCACCGCATAATTCACATGAACAAAATAACATCCTCTGATTACAATAGCCGAAATCCCACGAATCCAATGTTGACAACACACCTCATGACATGTATAAGTCATGTTCCAACTGTTGTAATGCTGCCACGACGGAAGAGACATGTAGAAATTCATAACCAACTGCCGAGTCAACAAATCATTGAGTTCCTCCCCCCTGACAAGAACCATTACCTCATTATGAACCAAATAACAGTATTTGCTCTTTAATATGCTTCATATAAATCTGATCGCACTGACCCCAGGTCCAATAATCTCGTCTCACCCAATACAAGCTGCCCAGGCAATAAGCCACCTCAAATACTGCCAAAAATCTCATATAATGCCACATGTGCCAACAAGCTACAAACTCGAATGTGATACCAAAGGAAAAATGAACTCTGGAAAGAACTATTCAACCCACGTAGCTAATTAAGTAACTGAAAATATGTTATGAACCTTCCTCAAAAATAAGAAACAAAACACACAAGAATAGATATGGGAAATTGTTAGTTAACATCAAACTGTTGCAGTGTGCAACCCGATCCACACATGATACCATTGCGGCGTGCAACCAGATCCAACCATGATACCCGTGGTGGCGTGCCACCCGATCCACACATAACAATCTTTATGGAAATACTTACCGAGATAGAATGCTCATACCTGCGAAATACCCAAATGTCTACCACAAGCACGCAAAATGCATCATACAAATCCTGGGGAGACGGATAGCGCCATACATTACGAAATCAAAGCACAACTAAGGTGCAATAAATGACCTGCATCTGGAGAGCCATCCTGCTCTCACAACACCACAAGCTACACGGGATCTCAATACGAGTGCGAATAATTAAACCGCCTCACAACCCACATGGCACAATAGAGATTACACAGAATAGCTGACAACGGAAATAATATCCTAGGCCCGAAGAATCCTCCGTAAATAACGCTATGTAAAATGAACACATCCGGTCTGATATTGGGCCCACATTCACAGTTAGATCCTTCCACGGACCTCAAGCCGATTTTGATCGTACCGCACTGGGCTAATGACCTTTCAAGGATCCATAATATCCCTTTTTCCCATGACGCACAAAACAGTCGTCAAATTCGGAACAAATTTACACAGTCCTCAACCAAATGAATAGAGCGCCCTTCAGGCATAATTTCTCACATTAGCGATAGTACCACAATCTCAATATTTGGTCAAAATCATTAATCAATCAAGTGACTACATGTCACACTCATACAGTCTTCTTGTGGGATACGCTCCCACGACCTTTCGCACCAGGTAACACGTCTGCACATCCTACCTGTTAATACCCAATTTTTCCCAATATATTTTTAAATTTGTAAAATAGCATACATATGCACATATAAGCATGAAAAAGGTTTTTTATAATTTTTTCCATAATTTTAAGAGTTTAAATTGATTTATTTTCTCCCCTTTTATTCATAAAATCCCCAATAATTATTTCCCAAACTATTGTTATGATTATTTATTCATTTGATTTCAATACTTATACCAAAATGTAATTAATATAAGTTTTATTCATTTTTATAATCACATTTTGTGTTTTTCGATCTAAATTGCATATAATTGCAATGTTAGCCCATTTTAATGTATAATTATATTTTATACACGTAAAATTGGTCCATATATTTTTAAAATGTTAATTATATATTTTAAATCATTTTGGTATAGAAATATTACTTTCAAAAACTATTTTATTATTTATTAAATTAAAATAGGGAAAATTGGCAATTTAAATCATAGCCAGACTTGGCTTTCAATTTTAGCCTCGTTGAACCCACTCCTAGCCCAAGTTCCTAGTCAATTAACCCGACCCAGACCCAATAAACTCCTGCCCAAACCCGGAACCCATCTACCCGATCTAATCCTGACCGTTGATCTCCCAGATCAACGGTCCAAACGAGCCCTTTCCTTTTTTAATCCTAAAGACCACTAACCCTATCTCATTCTGAGACTCCGCCGCCCTCAAACTCTCTCATATCCCCTGTTCTCTCAACCTAACCCTAATCCCATTCAATCGCCGCCTTCTTCTCCGGCCATCTCCGGCCATCTCCGGCAACCAACTTTCAACCCCAAGCCTCCAATGGTTCCTCCATCGCCTTGCTCATCATCTCTGAGGCCTTCAAGGGCCCTGGGCCATGCCGATTTGGATCTAGGATTTCTGTTCCTGCTATTCATGGCTTCTCCGATGTGATTTTGGACAAAATCACACCATATTTGTTACGATCTTTGATGTTTATAGCAGGTTCTTCCGTTTCTATCTGGGTTTCCTTTGAAACCCTAACTTTGGTTGAATCTTATTAGATCTGGGCTATTTTTAACGATTTAAGTCTGTTCCTTTCTATGTTTTACACTATTCTCAAACTTCTTTTGAAAATCATCAACTTTAAGCCGTTTTTACTTTCTTTAAAGTTAGGGTTTCTCAGAGTTCTTCTGCACTCGTTCAAACTGATTTTTCTTTATGTTTAAAACTTTTCCTTGCATATCTTGACTGATCCTATGTTCTTACTGCTTTTTCAACTCGCCTCTGTTAAAAGGCCTAATTTTTTTTTAGATCTTCTTTGTCTTGGTTCTGTGTGTTAACCTGACTACTCGATTCTTGTTAAGCTACCGTGGTTACCATGCTTCGAATGTGTTTTACCGAGTCCCTAGCCTACTTATATCACTTCTCTGTGACTATGTTCATCTTATTTGTTCATCTCTTGCCTCTTTCTGTCGATATTGCTGACCTTGCCTGTTTGCTAAGTCTGTTTGATCTTCTCTATTTATATGTTGAAGTACAGAATCATGACTCCCTCTAGATTGATTCTAATTTCCTTAGTTGATGGTCTAATTGAAAGATTTTCTTTTAAAACCCTAAAATTCTACTCGTTTGTTTAAATTGACCGATTCCATTACCTTATTTGTTGTAGTACTTTATTTTTACTGAATCATTCCTTAATTGGAGTTTTCTGAACTTAGTCCTAATTGACTACTCTATGCTTACTGAACTTTGATTCTTTCCTTATTAATCATGCACTGATCCTTCTTGCCTTATATACTGGTTCTTACCGTTTGAATTAATTCCTTACCTTAAGAGTGTACTTCCTCGATTTTCTAATTGATTGATTCTGAGTTCCTCAATTATTAGGCTACTATGATTCTTACCTTATTTTACTACCTATTTTCAACTATAAATAGTCTAGTCTTTCACTAACACAAACACGAACACTTGGGTTCAAAAACTATCTCTCATACTTTAAAAAATCTCTGCTCTCTCTCTTGTGTTATTTGCTATTGCTAGCCGGCTGCAAGCCAAGGCTAACCATTTGTGCCTCCTGTTCTTTTCATTCTACTTACTCTGCTCTTCACTGGTATGTCCTAGTTTCAATTTAAAGTTCCAACAACAACATGATTCTCTTATTGTTTCAGTTCTTCTTGTTTCTGGTTTGCTTCTATTTGTGGTTCAGTTGTGAAATTTGTAGTTAACAACACATTACTAGCATGTTATCATGTCTTCCCCCTTCCCTTTAGATTAGTATATTCCCTTTATGTGTGTTTCTGAGCACGTCCTACCAATTGTTTCTCACTTGTTGTATATTTACCATACTATATCCCATGGATCCCAAATCCCTATCACCCCTCTATGTGGATGTATTCTTCATGCCTGGTTTTGTGACTATGCCAGGGTCAGCTATTTTTGAGCATGTTTGAACCAGTCCTAGACCTTGATGGGTTCTGTGTTTGCAACCAATTGTTCAATGTGTCCCAAACCCCTTGACCCCTGTGTGTGACTCTTGAATCTACTTGGTTCTGTAAACTAACTGTGTTTGGACTCTGTTAACTATTCCAATCTCTTTTAATCTCTACTGAATTGCTTTCAAGAAAGGCTTTTGTTAATCACAGTTTCTTACTAAAACCTTTTCAACTTGTGTCCATCACTTCTCACTCAACTCCTAGTCAATAAGTTCTGCCCCCTCTAGTATGTGTACTGCCTTGGGATCCTTTGAAAACCCTCTGAACTTTGGCATACTGAGGCTGACCTTTCCACACTGCACTTGTTCAATTCTTGGTTGCTATGTCTAGGTGTAAGTACTGCCCGGGATCCTTGAGATCCTTAGGGAACTTTGATGCACCTAGACTATGATTTTGTCTATGGAACTGAGGCATATGAGACCATTGAAGGCTTTGGGAAACCAGGGCCTAATTGAAGGCTCCCTATAGAATAGCTTCTTGATTTTCTGTTTTCATTTATGTTATTCATTCATTGGTCTGTAATAATTTGTAAACAGATATTGGAGTAATTAGTAAAAAAGGGTGGATAGATACATATTTTCTGGGGTAATACGGGCAGAAATCCTGCTCTTAGGACTTTAATTTTTCATGTCTGTTTGTTCTAAATCGAAAACATGCTCTTAGGACTTTACTCTTTGAATCTAATTGCTTTGCCAAATAGAAATCATGTCCATAGGACTTCACCTTTATGTTTGTTTACTTGTCAAGTAGAAACCATGTCTATAAGGTTTTACATTCTGTCATGTTTCAGAAACCATGCATATAGATTCCAAGAAATCATGTCTTAAAATCAATTTAACAATAGATACCATGCACATAGGACTTAATTCAGATATAGTTATAAGAAGTGCTACTGTATGTTGCCACATTAGCAAATCGACTAAAATTAGTAATACTCCTAGATATCATGCCTATAGGGAATTCTACTCGCAATTCTGTCTGATTTAGTCTAACAAGTCACTTGGTCACGCCTGGTTCATTTTAAATTGGTCTTATTAAGTACTAAGCACTTTCTGGAATAAGTTCCTCAAAACTGCCCCAATCTCATTAGATATCATGCCTATAAGTATTAATGGAGCCTATTTCAAAAATCTGTTTGTTTCTGCATTAATATAGATGTCAGTACCCTGCGTATAGGCAAGCCTCTAGGGCGTTTTTAAAATTGCATTCTCGGAGACTGTCTCTATCGCTTAACGTTTTCTGATCCTAAAAGGCTTTAAAAGGAGTCCTTCGGCGACTGCTAGGGTACAATTTCTGAACCTAAAAAAAGGGTTTGTTTGTTTCTGCATATTCACTTAGATATCCTGCTTTAGGATGTTGTCTAATGAAAGACCTTAACTGTGCTTGAGTCGTGCTGCTTATGTGTTTGATTGGGGAGGAAACTCTGAGCCTTTTAAATTGCTCCCATTATGTGTGAAAGTCCTATATGTTTTTTTGACTGTCGCCTTAGAATTTTTGTCTTTTAAAACTTTAGGGGTACGTCTAGAACCACCTATAGGCAGAGGTCCTAACTCCCTCCAGGACCATTAAGAAGGGACAGGTAGCAGCACGCAATAGGAATCATTGACCAGACACTCGCTTTGCATGACCAATAAGGGGATGGGAAGGGTAGATATGGATATGATGACCGGTGCGCTAATGCCACGCGTAGCCCCTTTCTAGGGAGTGATTACCGGGAATTGTACTGATGCGATCCTATAGGATAACCAACCTAGGACCCCTTTTACCAAATCCTTTTTTTAAAACTTTGTTTTACAACTTGTTCAAACTTTATCTTACTACTTGAGTTACTCTAACGTGCTTTACTTGCAACATATTTGATTCAACTATTTACTTGTAATGGACTGATTTGTGAATATAAGTTCGGCCGGGACCCACAGTTGTGGACCAAGAGGGGTGCCTAACACCTTCCTCTCGAGATTATTTCGAGCCCTTACCCTAATCTCTGGTAATGCAAACCAACCCAAGAGTTAATCGCTCTAGGTGCCCTAACACACCATAATCCGTTAGGTGGAGACTCCTCAAATACCCAATTCCCAAAAGGAAATGAGTCATTACACCCCGTGAATGTCGAAACCCGGACCTCTCTCCCCGTTAAAAAGGGAAGGGAAAAAGGGGGCGCGACAAGCTTTATATCAAATTCAATGACAAGGTAAATGCCACAATGAGAAAGGTTGCAAAAAGTAAGACTCAAAGTGAATTCCATTACCATGCTGTGTATATGAACATTATCCGGTATCAGACATCATATGTTCTAGATTTTGTTTCAACAGAAAAAGAAACAAGAGGGGTAGGCAGTAGAAGAGAAAGGGTTTAAAGAGAAGTGGAGTATTTCCAGTGGCTAGTTTCACCTGCTTGTTACCAGTTCAGACACAAGAATTGGCACTCAGTAAAAGCTCATGGTAAAATTACCATTCATACAAGCTTTAAATCTGCCCAACCGACAGTATTATGAGAGAGATATGTGAAAACCTAGTAAGACTGTTGTAACTACTAGTAATTACAGCCACTGCATGTCACGTTAGATAGGGACGGTGCAATACCGAAATCGTACCGAACGAAACAACAAAATACCGAACCGTACCGAACTACTTTGGTATGCATGATTGATATACCGAATACTGAAGTACTGAATCGTAATTCATAAATATCGTACCGAAGTACCGAAACTACCCCTAGCCTCCACCTTCTTCGGATCCACCTTGATCCCTTCACTCAATACCACATGACCCAAGAATTCCACGGAGTCTAACCAGAACTCACATTTTGAGAACTTTGCATATAATTTGTTTTCTCTCAAGGTCTGAAGCACTGTCTTCAGGAGCTGCTCATGATCTTCCCGACTCCAGGAGTACATCAGAATATCATCAATAAAGACAATGACGAACGAGTCAAGGTCGAAATACACTGTGCATCAAATGCAAAAAATGCTGATGGGGTGTTGGTCAACCCAAATGACATGACAAGGAACTCCTAATGACCATACCGAGTCCGGAAAGCAGTATTCAGGATATCTGGCTCCCAAATCATCAACTGATGATAACCTGAACGCAAATCAATCTTGGAAAACACTAGGGCACCCTGTAACTGATCAAATAGGTCATCAATACGAGGCAAATGATACCGGTTCTTCACTGTAACTTTGTTCAACTAGCGATAATCAATGCACATACGCATAAAACCATCCTTTTTCTTCACAAACAAGACAGGAGCACCCCAAGGTGACCGCTGGGACGAATGAAGCCCTTATCAAGCAATTCCTGTAACTGTTCCTTCAACTCCTTCAACTCAGGAGGGGCCATACGATAAGGAGGAATAGAGATGGGCTGAGTGCTGGCAACAAATCAATGCCAAAATCAATATCTCTATCGGGCGGCATGCCCGAAAGATCAGCTGGAAACACATTAGGGAAATCCCTCACTACTGGGACCAAGTCAACTGTATGGGTATCAATACCGACATCTCTCACATAAGCTAGATACGCGTCACACCCCTTCTCAAGCATTCACTGAGCTTTAAGAAATGAAATAACTCTATTGAGAGTGTAATCTAAGGTACCCCTCCACTCTAATCGTGGTCACTTGGCATAGCCAGCGTCACGGTTTTGGCATGACAATCAAGAATAGCATAATGGGGCGACAACCAGTCCATGCCCAAGATAACATCAAAATCTACCATGCTGAGCAATAATAAATCGGCTCTGGTCTCAAAACCACTAAGAGTAATCAAAATGACTGATAAACGCGGTCCACAACAAGAGAATCTCCCATAGGAGTAGATACATAAACAGGGGAACTCAAAGAATCCCGAAATACGCCCAGATACGGGGCAAATAAGAGGACATATAGGAATAAGTGGAGCCTGGATCGAATAGAACCGATGCATCTCTATGACAAACTGGAACAATACCTGTAATGATAGAATCAAAAGCAACAGCCTCTGTACGAGCAGGAAGGGCATAGTATCTGTCCTGGCCTCCCCTTCTAGGGCGACCTTTACCACCCCGACCTCCACCTCGGGCTGGCTGAGCAGGTGGAGTGGCAGCTGGTGCTGTAATCGTAGCCTAGGAACCCTGTGGTTGAGAAGTCTGTGGAGGGGCACTCCTCCTAAGTCTGGGGCAATCCCTCACCATATGACGAGTGTGGCCACACTCAAAAGAAGCTCTGGGAGGACGTGGCGGCTGTGGCTGACTCGGACCAGGTCTGCTAGACTGACCACTGAAAGCACCCAGTGCAGGAGGCACACTAGATACTGGAGGTGCATAATAAGGCTCCTGAGGTCTAGGAGGAGCTGGAATACCACTGGCTGCTGGAAGAGCTGAATGAACGGGGCGGCTCACATAACCCCTACCATGACGAACTGCAGCTGGGGCACGGGTACCAGAATAATGGCACGACTCTCAAGACCTCTTGGCCTCTCTCTCCTCCCTATCCCGAGCAAGCATGCCCTCCACTCTCCTAGCAATACTCACCACCTGCTGATATGCGATATTCCTCTCTAACTCCCTGGCCATGCTAGTCCTTATGCTAGGAATGAGTCCCTCAATAAACCGGAAACCTCTCTCGAACTGTAGAAACCAAGGCCGGCGCATTTTCTAGCCAAGTCACTAAAACGGATTACATACTCTGAAACAGTCATAGGATCCTGGCGCAACTGCTCAAACTCCGACACCATGTGTCCTTGAGGCTCTGAGGGACATACTCTCTCAAAAACATGTTCGAGAACTGAGCCCATATAAGAGAAGCTGCCTCAGCCGAACTGTCCAACTCATAAGTACACCGCCACTGATAGGTTACCCCTCGAAGCTGGAAGGCAGTGAAAGAAACCCCACTCGACTCTGCTATGCCCATAGTGCGGAGGATACGGTGGCACACTTCCAGAAATCCTTGAGCATCCTCTGATGCAAGACCACTGAATGTAGGAGGGTCGTACTTCTTATACCTCTCTAGCCTACGCTCCTCCTCCTCTGAAGCTGTTGCCCTACCCACGGGCTGAACTGGGGCTACAGGCGGTACCGGTATAGCCTCTGGGATCTGATCAACCTGAACTCGCTGCTCGGGAGTGCGGGCGGTGGGAGTCTGTGCACCTCCCCTGGCCTGAGATGTGGCTGCAGCAAGAGGAATCAACCCTGCCTGAGCTAGAGTGCTGTACATGCTCATGAACTAGGCAAGGGTCTCCTGAAGAGCTGGATTAGTAGTAGTAGGCGTATTAGGTGCCTGTGCTCCGACTGGAGCTACAGGTGGCTCCTCTGTAGCAGCTCGCCCGAGTGCTTTGGCTGCACCACGTGCGCGTCCTCGGCCTCTACCCCGGCCTCGGCCTAGGGCAGCTCCAGCAGGGGCCGCGGGTGCCTGGTCATCTCCGATAGCACGTGTCCTCACCATCTGTAAGAGCATAGAAGACAAAAGTTTAAAATTTCGAAGTCAATAATCTCGCACGACAAAGAATCAAATAAAGTGGAATTTTCCTAACAGTTCCATAGCATCCCGAAGATAAGTACAGACGTCACCGTACCGATCCGTGAGACTCTAATAAACCGGCTTGTGACTCACGACTCCTATGAACCTAGAGCTCCGATACCAACTTGTCACGACCCAATTTCCCCCTCTGTGAACTGTCGTGAAGGAACCTAGTCTCTATAACTGGGTAAGCCTAATATTGCAGAAATAAAATGAAAACACAAGGATAACAGCTAACAGATATAATTAATAAGTAGAAACGGTGCCACTCGGCATATACAACAATCATCTTTCCCAAAATCCAAAATGTCACAATGTCACAAGCTTCTAAGAAGTCCAAATTGTTCTATACATCATTTCTACGGAAAAGAAGAAAATGAACATAGGGGATAGAAGGAGACTCCGAGGTCTACGAACGCGGGCAGATGTACCTTAAAGTCTCCTGAAGTAGCAACCACACAAATAGACTCGAGGCTGATAGCTAGTACCTAAATCTGCACACGGAAAACATGTGCAGGAAAGGACATGAGTACACCACAATGGTACCCAGTAAGTGCCAAGCCTAACCTCGGTCGTGTAGTGACGAGATCACGTCAGGGCCCTACTAGTATAAATATAATGAAATAAAACAGAAAGAATATTACAGTAAAAACTATATGGAAGTCTAACAAGAATAAAATTCAATGAAAACCAACACCTCAGAACGCAGTAATAGCAACAGGGGATCTCCCAGGATACCGTCCCGTAGTCCCAAACGTAAATGTGCAGGGGGATCTTCCAAAATAACATTCCGTAGTCCCAAAGTAAAAATGCAGTGCTGGGGGATCTCACAGATTACTGTTCCATAGTCCCAAAGTAAATATGCAGTACAGGAGGATCTCCCGGAATACCGTTTCATAGTCCCAAAGTAAATATGCAGCACAACCAACAGAGATAATAGTTACAGCAAGAAAAACCACAATTTAGGCTAAGTCCGAGTCAAGGACGAACAGGAAATTTCACTAAAACATGCTGCACAGAGTCCAGATAGGCAGTTAAGGCACGTAGGCATGCTTTCCTAACTAACCAGGATAATTACACATGCTAGTGTTGCTCAATTAAAGGAAAGCAGATATTTGCTTAATGAAAATGGGTTTTTCAACAAATAGCCCGTGTAAGCACTCATCACCTCACGTACACGGCGCTCATATAACAAACAGTACCAAATCCTAAGGGGAGTTCCCCCACACAAGGTTAGGCAAGCCACTTACCTCGAACTAAAGGCCACTCAAAACTCAATCACAGCTTTGCCATTCCAACACGCCTCCGAACCAACAATATCTAGAAAATTACCAACCAAACGTTTCGAAATAAGCCTTAGACATCACCCACGATAATAAAGGACTCAATTTAGGTCATTATTGAAAAAGTCAAAAAAAGTCGACACCCGGGCCTGCTTGATCCAAACCCGAAATTCAGACCAACCCCCGACTACCCATTCAACCTCGAGTAAAGATATTCAATTGGTTTTGGAATCCGGCCTCAATTTGAGGTCTAAATCCCCAAATTTTGAAATCCCTAATTTCTACCCAAGAATCCCTAATTCCACCATGAAAACCTTAGATTGTAAGTCGAAATGTTGTAAAATGAAGTGAAAGATTGAAAGAAACTAGTTAAGAATCACTTACCTATGATTTGGGGAAGAAGAAGTCTTTGGAAAATCACCTCTTGTGTTTTAGGTTTTGATAATTTGAAGAATGAATGAAAAATCCCGTCCAAAAGTCATTTTGATCAGTTGCGGGTGTTGCATTTGCGACCTGGGGTTCGCAAATGCGAGCCTTGCAAATGCGAAGGTCTCCCTAGTCTTGCTTTCATCGCAAATGCGAGCCTGACCTTCCGCAATTGCGACCAATAGATCGCAATTCCGATCCCTGCCATGCCCAGACTCCTTTCGCAAATGCGAAGGAAAGTTTGCAATTGCGAACACTGCTGGCCCAGCTTCTCCTAGCAAATGCGAGAATTAGCTTGCAAATATGGACCCCTCAGAGGTCGCAATTGCGATGTCTGATCTCACAAATGCGAGATCAAAGGCCTGCAACCTGTTCAGTTACACCAGAAAATTTTCCAAGTTCAAATCACTCCGTAGCCTATCCAAAACTCACCCGAGCCCTCGGGGCTCCAAACCAAACAAGCACACAAGTCCTAAAATATTATACGAACTTGCTGGCGCGATCAAATCGCCAAAATAACATCTAGAACCACGAATTTAGCACCAAATCGAATGAAATTCTCAAGAACACTTTGAAATTTCTATTTTCTCAACCGGACGTCCGAATCACGTCAAACCAATTCCGTTTTTTATCAAATTTTACAAACAAGTCTTAAATATTATATTGAACCTGTACTGTTCCCCGGAACCAAAATACAGACCCGATACCATCAAGATCAAACATTAAGAATTTCTTAAAAACCATTAAAATTTCAGGCTCTCAATTTTCACAAAAATTCATAACTCGAGCTTGGGACCTCCGATTTCGATTTCGGGAATATGCCCATGTCCCATATTTTGATACATGCCCACCGGGGCTGTCATAACATGAATCTGGGTCCATTTACAAAAAATATTTACCGAAGTCAACTTAAATGAAGTTTTAAAGCAAAAATCCTTATTTTTACCAACTTTCAACATAAAAGCTTTCTGGAAACACTCTCGGACTGTGCACGTAGACCGAGGAGGGATAAAATGAGATTTTTAAGGCCTCGAACATAGAATTTGGTTTTAATTCATAAGATGACCTATCGGGTCATAAAAGCCATAGAGTTGATTCGTAAGAAATCAATGTGAAGCTTCCGTCGGATTTTGTATGCACCAGAGGTTCATGTACCATAGTAGAGCTTTAAGGTGTGGATGTAATTTTCCACCTATGTGGAAGGGAGGTTATGAAAGCAATAGAAGATACGATGCGAGATTGAAAGGTAAGTAAGGTAAATGTAAAGAAAATACGAGATACTCAAGTGCAGAAGGTTGTGAATAGTCCAGACTTCATACAGAGGTTGGTTTTAGTTTAGTTTACAGAGGAGACCTTGGGAAAAAATTTGTAAGTCTAAGAGTTAACATTCGAGAACGAATATTTCTAAAGGGGGGAAGGATGTTACATCCCGTGCTTTGTATATTGGGTTTATCGTAAGATAATTGACATAAGTTCAAGGACAAGACTATTTTAGAGGTTATAAGTATTTATGCTATTTTAAACAAGTGATAAGTAAGTGTTGTGAAGGTCAGAGGATAAACAAATCAAAGAAAGCGAGTTTCGTTGATGTTTGACATTTTGGTATGAAATACGGTCCAAGCTATAATACCCCATATTTATGGACTAGTGCTATACCACATGATCATGATAGTAAGGTATATGAAGTATATTAGTATTTAAGTAAATTGAGTGCTAGAATTAATTTTACGTGTAGTTGGTTAAGTGGAAGATTGTAGTGTAAGACTATAAATTTATTAGGACTATTGAATAAGTAGTACGTGGACATAAGACATGTGGAATGTGGACAAGTGGAGTAAGTGTTATATATCCATACATGCAAAAATATGTGGTGTCATCGTGTATTGAAAGTTTGACCAAGGATGACACATGTAATGAGGAACTTTAGTGGGCTGCCACATGGCATTAATTTGGCCAAGGTGGCACTAAGTGTGCATATATGAGTCATAGCACTTAAAGTGCATTGTTTACACGTGTAAATTTTGGTGATGAGTCACTAGGTGTGCACCTAGAGGATTACACGTGTAGAATGGAATGGGGGTCTCTAATGTTAGTAGTGTAACATCTCGTACTTTAGTACTAGGATGAGTTGTAGTAATCCATATGAGCTTAAAGGGATTAAGGTCATTCATGAGGTTATAGAGGATTTGTGGCAATGTTATTGTAAGACCCCGTAAGTTAACAACCTTGATACCGTTAGATACATATTGATATGGTATTTATTTTGGGTGGAACATTTTTTGTAAAAAAGAAAAAGAAAAGTTTGAAAAATATGATTTTATATAGTTATCAATATTATTACTTCCGGATATACTTTAAATTATACACATAATATGAGAAAATTTATAAATGAGATTTTCTTTATTGTAAAGATAGAAATTATTTTCTCACAAGGAAAGAAGGTTATCCTTTTATCGTTTTGAGAATTAAGCGCAGAAAAATTTGTATTCTTTATATGAGATTAAGAAAATTAGAAGTTGATAAAATATATGTATTTTTACATGGGTGTTTTAATGAAGTAATAATGTATGTGTTAATTTTATTATGGTACCATGATTTATTAATATCTTAATATTTTAATAGTAGTACTTTAGGATGAGGAAGAGATTTCTAAGTTTTCTTGACATTATCCATACTAGTTCACGTGATAGTGACTACCCAATTAGACATCTATATATTATTATATTAATAAAATTGTTAGAGGAGTCAATCAACCTTGTGGATAAGATCAAAGTCCTTTTTCGTTAATTTAATGAATGATCCACCTTTTATTTGCTTATAACCTATGTGACTCATCATTTTGTTTAGTTGATGTGTCTTCTTGAGAATTAATAGCTAAGGCTTATAGAAAGGAAAAGTTTCTGCCTTATACAAGACCCATATGTAATAATGTTCTCTTCTTCATCTCTAAATCAACTTACATCAATTTAGTTCATGTTGTCCTCCTCCTTCCAAGATCAAATATTGTAATCTTCCTCTATCGATTTCATGGTTATCACGTCGATGTCCTCTGAATCTTAGCAAGCTAAATATTACTTTGTAATGAAGTAAGGTGTCGGGAAGCTTTAAAGAAGTTTATCTAGGTTCGATCCATTGTCTACGATCTTCTACGAGCTCATACGAGCAATTAAGGTATGTTATGGTTAAGCCTTTCTTCTTTTGGCATGATCCAAGTAACGATACGTAAACGTAATGCTATTCGATAAGTGGTTCTACTCTTAGCAGTTAAGGATGTCTATGTTATTCATTAATGATATTCAAGCATGTCTAAGTATTTTCCTAAATCTCTATTGAGGTATATGATAAAGATGTTAATGTTCATAATATAGTGATACATGCGTTTACCATCGTGCTACGGCCGGTTGGGCAGTCATGCATATTCATTTACCACCGTGCTACGGCCGGTTGGGCAGTCATGCATATTTATTTACCATCGTGCTATAACCGGTTGGGCAGTCAAGCATCTTTATTTACCACCGTGCTACGACCGGTTGGGCAGATATATATTTACCACTATGCTACGACCGGTTGGGAAGTCATGCATCTTCATTTATCACCATGCTATAGCCGGTCGGGCAGTCATGCATTTACCATCGTGCTACGGCCGGGTTGGGCAGCCATACATTTAACACCGTGCAACCGGCGGTCGGGCAGTTACCACTGATCAGTTGGGCAGTCATGCATCATACGATATAGATAATAGTCTCAAAGAGAAGCATTATATATATACGTATAATAAGTATGCATATACGGTGGCAGTTTAGAGATTCAGGTTGATTCTTATATGTCTTAAATTAATGTTGACTTATTGTTATATTTCAGTTCCGTCTTACGTACTCGGTACATTTTTCGTACCGACGTCCTTTTTGTTGTGGACGCTGCATTCATGCCTGCAGGTATAGGTAATCAGTTTGACGAGCCCTCATAGTAGACGAGGTTAGCATTCACCGAAGGATCGATAAGACTCCACTTCGTTCGGAGTGCAGCCAAGTCTATAAGTTATCGTGTCAAAGTTTTACTACAGACTTATGGGTAGGTCGGGGCTCTGTCCCAATCGATGTCTCATAATCTTAGAGGCTTTTTAGACAGAGGTTCATTTTGTACAGTATGTCAAAGGCCTTGACGGCCCATATGTATTCATGTTTTAAGAACGATGGTTCATTGATACAACGTTTGCCCACTTATAGTTATACATTACGAGTTGTGACCATGTTGGCCCATGATAGTTACAGAAGAAAAAAAACGAGTTACAGAGTGGTTCGCTCGGGCTAGTAGGGCACCGAGTTCCAACTACGCCTCCGCAAGTTTTGGGCATGACAGTACTTCCCTTATGGAGTTCTCCCGCGTGGTACGTATTCATCGAAAAGTTTTCTTAAATTTCATAAAGCACACGTATATTCATGAGTAGGGTCAAGGACACGTTAAAGTTTCATATTCTAGAAGGATTAGGCTGAATGCCTCTGCAGTACTCTTATGCGATCGGGTTGTTCGCCTCGGCAGTATGATTTAATACACTCTTATGGGATCGAGTCGTTCGCCTCAACAGGATATTATAATATAATCCTACGGGATTGGGTCGTTCTCCTCGATAGGATATTGTATCACTCTTATGGGATGGGGCCGCTCGCCTCAGTAGAATTGTGCATAATAATTGATAAGAAGTCAGTGTACCCTTGAGTTTCCTGGATTGAGATGTGACATTTTATTTGATATTGACCATTATATATTCCATTTGAGGATTCCGCGTTTACTCTTCAGTTGAGGATTACATTATGTACTTATATGTTCCTACTATTTTACATGCCATGCCTCACACCTATTTACTTTTATTACACTTGATTTATTGGACCACTAGTAACTGTCTATGTCGACCCCTTGTCACTACTTCTTTGGGGTTAGGCTAGATACTAACCAGGTACACATTAATTTATATACTTATGCTACACTTCTTTACTGACAGGTACTGAGACATATACATTTGGTGGTCATCTTGGCGTATAGGCACTATAATGACACGATCGGTCATTTTGAGAGTTGCAGCCCCGTTCCCCCATTTACTGCTCACTTTGTACTTTATAGCTGTTACGTGACTTGCCAGGTTAGTCGGTTCGGGTCCGAAGGGATTTCAGAATGAATTGAGACACTTAGTCTCAAGGTTGAAAGCTTAAGTTGAAATGGTTGACCGGATATTGACTTATGTGTAAATGACTCTGAAATGGAGTTTTGATGGTTCCGTTAGCTATGTTGAGTGATTTTGGACTTAGGAGCGTGTCCGGATTAGGATTTGGAGGTCCGTAGTTGAATTAGGCTCGAAATGGCGAAAGTTGGATTATTGGAAAGATTGACCGAGAGTGGCCTTTTTAACATCGGGATCGGATTGGAGTTCTGGAAGTTGGAGTAGGTCCGTGGTGTCATTTATGACTTTGTGTGCAAAATTTGAGGTTAATCAGACGTGATTTAATAGGTTTCGGCATCGTTTGTAGAAGTTGGAATTTCTTAGTTTCAATAGGCTTGAATTTGGGTGTGATTCGTGTTTTTGATGTTGTTTGAGGTGATTTGAGGGCTAGACTAAGGTCGTATCGTGTTTTAAGACTTGTTGGTGTGTTTTCTTGAGGTCCCGGGGGCCTCGGGTTGATTTCAGATGGTTAACAGATCAAAAGTTAAATTTGAGAGGTTGCTGAAGCTGGAGTCTGCTGGTGTAATCGCACCCGTGGAGCTTTGATCGCAGGTGCAAGCTCGCAAGTGCGGGCGAGTTGCGCAGATGCGAGTTTGGAGGGGAGTAAGTAGGTGGTCCCATGTGCGAAGGATTTTCCGCACCTACGTGGTCGCAGATGCGGTGATGGGAGCGCAGAAGAGGAAAGAGAGCTGGGAGCTGGGTCTGCAGAAGCGGTTTGGTGGCTCGCAGAAGCGAGTCTGCAGGAGTGGATCCATGGGCCGCAGGAGCGGAGGAAACCACAGAACTGGAAGTTTTGTTGCTTCTGCGACGTTGCAGATGCGGTTAAGTGTCCCGCAGAAGCGGAAAGAATGGGCAGAATGTTTAAAAAATGAATGAGGGTTCCGTGTTTTTCTTCATTTTAACATTTCAAGCACATTAATTGGCGATTTTTGAGAGGATTTTTGAGGGGTTTCTTGAGGTAAGTTTTTTTTGCTAATTTTTAATCAATAATCTTGTTTCCCCATTGATTTTCCCACCTAGATTGTGCGGGTTTGTGTAAGGCCCCGTGAAATTCTTACTCAAAAACCCGAAATCTCGTAGTGCCAAGTTAGGAATATGGTTCAGACCTTTTGGATTGATCTGTGCATTAAAAAGTTAAGGAAAAATATTTTTCAGAAGAGCGCGTTTCTGCGGCCCATTATGCGACCACATAATAGCAATGCGGGCCGCATAACTGCCCCAGAGTGAGGCAGAATGTTGGCTAATTTGAGGACAACTATGCGGCCAAATTATGTGGGCCGCATAGTCGTCGCAAAACCTCCTTGGAATTTTTGCGAGGGGAAGTTCTGCGGTGCATTATGCGACCGCAGAACAGGTATGCGGACCACATTTTTGTCGCATACCCGGGCAGAATGTTCAAGTTTTGAGGGCCATTTTGCGGACCCTTTTGCGGGCCGCATATCAGTTATACGGTCGCATATGCGACCGCAGATTGAGTCGGGGCTCCTATTCTCTAACTTTTACAACCCGACCCCATCTCATTAAAAACACCCCATTAGACCCTTTTATGCTATTTTCTACTGCATTTAGAGTGAGAGAAGAATTCTAGAGAGAGGAAGTGATCCTTACCAAGTCCCCATTCAACCCTTGCCCAAATCTTTAAAGATTATCAAGTAAAGTTATTAAGCCTTCATTCTAAGAGGTAAGAACTTGTGCCCTAATCTTTGATTTCGAAATTCCTACTAAAATNGTTTTTAGCAATCAGGAGCCCGCCTGGAGAACCGAGGCATTTATTTTATGTTTTAGCAATCAGGAGCCCGCCTGGAGAACAGAGGCATTTATTTTAAGTTTTTAGCAATCAGGAGCCCGCCAGGAGAACAGAGGCATTAATTTTCAAGTTTTTAGCGATCAGGAGCTCGCCTGGAGAACCGAGGCCTTTATTTTATGTTTTAGCAATCAGGAGCCCCCCTAGAGAACAAAGGCATTTATTTTATGTTTTTAGCAATCAGGAGCCCGCCTGGAGAGCAGAGGCATTTATTTCAAGTTTTTAGCAATCAGGAGCCCGCTTGGAGAACAGAGACACTTATTTTCAAGTTTTTAGCAATCAGCAGCCCTCCTGGAGAATAGAGGCATTTATTTTAAAGTTTGTAGCAATCAGGAGCCCGCCTGGAGAACAGAGGCATTTATTTCATGTTTTTAGCAATCAGGAGCCCGCCTGGAGAAGAGGCGATTATTTCTAAGTTTTAGTCTAATCAGNTGTGGCCTAGTGTCAAGTATGATGTGATAATTGTGGCCCCAAGTGCCTATAAATTGATATATGTGAAATAAAGATTGAAATGAGATGATTAATGAAAAAGGAACAATGTCTTGGTAAGACGGCCTAGCCGATCGGGCCGTGATCGGACGCCATGCCGCACACATGGTGGTATTGTGCTGATATTGAATCCGGAAAGTGAGAATGAGATTGTGATTGAGATACATGTCTCAAATGAGGCAACCTAGCCGATCGGGTCGTGATCGGACTCCGCGCAAGAAAGCGATGGTATTGTGAATTATGATGAACAGTATTAAATGCCCCAACCTAAAGCTATGGAAATTATGTGAAAGTTATATGATCCTTTTATTTGATGATGTGGTGATCGTTTAAAGCTTTTGATTGATCCTTATGATTTCTTTGTTCTTGTATGATAGTTCTTTCTAATGAGATGGTGTTTAGTTATACATACTAGTACTATTCCATGGTACTAACGTACCTTTTGTCGGGGGCGCTACATATTTGAATGGATGTAGGTGGCTCCATAGCAGACAATGCCGATTGTAGGTAGCGGAGCATCCTCCACTCAGCAATCTTGGTGAGCCCCTTGTCTTCCAGGGGTGATGCAGTATGTATTTTGTTATAAATTTCCACTTTTGAGGTATAGCCGGGGCCTTGTTGCCGGCATTATCATAACTGTCTTTTGTATCTTTAGAGGCTCCGTAGACGTTGTGTGGGTTATGTACGGGCGTTGGATGGGTCAATGAACAGTGTTGTAATTCTAAACTCTAGTTCTTCTAAACCGCATCTGTATGAAATCTTGGAAACTTATCGATGGTTTAAGGGTTGTGATATAAAATGAACTAACAATGTTGCATGTACGATCTTTCCTACTGTCTAAATAAACGAAAGCATGGTTTCCCTAATCATATGGAGTTGAGTAGAAAGTGTCCAAAAGGCTTGCTTAGTTGGGTTCACTCGATTGAGCGCCGGTCGCGCCTCCCGAGGTTGGGGCGTGACAGTTTGAGGCTAGGGATTTCGAGAGTTTGATTTAGGGATTTGAGTGACGATTTGGTGTCGGATTTTGGTAAACTTGGTATGGTTGGACTCATGGCTGAATGGTCTTTCGGGTTTTATGACTTTTATCGAATTCCGAGATGTGGGCCCGGGGGCCGCCTTTGAGCCGGTTTTTGACTTTTGATTTATAACTTAGCATTTCCTTATGGAATTGTTTCCTTTAGCCCATGTTGATTGTATCGTATTGTTTATGGCTAGATTCAGGACATTTGGAGGCCGATTCGCGAGGCAAAAGGTGTGTTGGAGTAGAGTTTTTCTTGGATTGAGGTAAGTAACAGTTTATATATGGTTCTGAGAGTATGAAACCCCGTATTCATACGGGCGTGTGGGCGAGCACCGTATGAAATGTGACTTGGTCCATTCCATGGAACTGTGTAGTTGAACAATCTACGTTAGCCGTATGCTCTCCATGTGTTTTAGAAATTTGACTTCAAATCATGTTAGAAATTATGTTTAGGTTATGTGTTGGTACTGTAGGGACCCACAGAGGCCGTGTTACATGTTGAATTATCTACTTCTTGTTGCTTGTACTCAGTCATAGTTTTACTTGCGTATCATATCTCAGTCTCTATTGTCCATTATTTATACATTATATCATTTCTATTTGGGCTGATTTTTCATAATTATTGAGAGCCGGAGAGACTGGAGAGGTTGATGATTGAGTGAGGTCGAGGGCCTGATTGTAAGGATATTTAAGGTGTCGGGCCGCATGCCGCAGCATGTTTCACTGATTTATGCCATGATTTGGCTTGTTATAGCGCTTGGGCTGATGGAGCCCCTCTGGAGTCTGTACACACCCCCAGTGAGCGCATGTACCTACTGAGTGCGAGTGCCGTGTGCGAGTGCCAAGTGTTGAGTGACTGTGAGGAATGAGTGAATGTGAGGTTGCAGTGAATGAGAGGACGAGTGACTGTTGCTCTGAGAGGATGCATATGACTTTATTGTTGTTGCACTTAGCTGTCACATATCACTGTCTTGAAATTTCTGAGAGATGTTATATTCTATTTTACTTGAACTTGACATGAATTAACTGATTTAACCTAAATTGTCGAACATGAAAGCATGCCTACCTTCCTATATTGAAATTACTGCAATTGAACTATAACTATAAAGCTCGTCACTACTTTCAGTCATTTATTTAGTCTTGTTACTTACTGAGTTGGTTGTACTCACGCTACACCCTGCACTTCGTGTGCAGATCCAGGTGTTTCCCGACACGGTGGGTGTTGATACCTTTGCACAGTTGATCGTTTGGAGATTCTAAGGTAGCTGCCCGACGTTCCGCAGACCTTGTCTCTCATCCCCTATCTTTCCGCTTATTGTATTTAGTTTCAGACTATCATAGATAATTTTTTTCTAGACTTGTGATGTTTAGATGCTCATGTACTCTGTGACACCCCGATGTTGGGAATTTCCGCATCATGTTTTGGGTTTTCTATCCCGTTTATGAGAAATTTTATTATTTAAAAATGCTTTAACTCATTTTTTGTTAAAACTGTTGGAAATATTTTAAAATATCGGCTTGCCTAGTACTATGTTAGGCGCCATCATGACATGTTAGGTTTTGGGTCGTGACAGGCATGGCTTCTGAGGGGACGTTACAGTGAGTTGCATTTCATGTTATGATCTGTAGCACCCGGAGTATCCATCATATTTATTTGTTTTTTCCTTTCTATTTTATTATTATCCAGACAGATGTTGTAGTAGTAGTATTGTTCTTGTAGATACTCATGCACTTGTGACACTGGATTGTGGGGGTTTCGAGTAGATGTTCATAGTTATATTTAATATTATATGATTTAATTATACTCGAAAATTTGGTAAATAAAAGCACATGTTTATATGAGTGCTAGATTTAGTTCTATTTACTTAATAAAATTTCTGATTTTTAAGTATTAAAATGGATAACTAAGTGGAGGTTCACATGTTAGCTTGGCTAGCAGTATCGTTGGGCGCCATCACGACCTATTATGGGGTTTGGATTGTGACATAATCCGAACCTGCGATTCGAAAAGACAATTTCTCTACGGCTCCTTGGTTGGAACCTAGAGCTTTATACGTGTCGCAAATATATATCTTTATATATTATGGATCTAAGTTATGTTTAATTGGTGTATTTGGTTCATGTTGGTAATTATGAAATGAAAGCATCCGATAGTTGGTCCCACTGAGCTAAAAAAATATGGCTAACCTTGGATTTTCTGGTAAAGTGTGATGATCTAATGATTGGACATGAAATTGCAATCTAATAACAAAGCCAAGATAAATTAAGGGATGTACCACACATATATTAGAGTATTATAATTTGTATTTATTTCAGGTAGAGCAAGAGCTAAGGGTCCATGAAAAGAAAAAAGAGCCAATTAAGGATGAAGGTGTTACTCCAAGAGAGACACACAAAATGAAATATATATATATATATATATATATATATATAAATAGTTCTCTCTAGTCTATGAGGACTGAAAATAAAGCAAAAAGAATCTCTAAAATAGTCTGCTTGGACGAGTATAAAAATAGATTTGGGTAGTGAGAAATTAATGAAATAGTCCATTCTGCCCCACGGTCTGATGCTCGATTTCCGTCACCTGCGGAAGAACCATCGCAGGTGCGGCTCCGCATAAGCGGAGATATCATCGTAGAAGCGAAAATAGGAAATCCTGCAAAGCTCCGCAGAAGCGATGCCAATGTCGCGGAAGCGACATCGCTGAAGCGACACAATAACCGCAGAAGNAAATATATATATATATATATATATATATATATATATATATATATATATAATTAAAAAATACTCCCGACGGTTACATATTTGTGTACTATAGGGGGTGAAATGACGCATGAGATGGACATGGTGGTGTTATACGTTATACAAGAAGTACATTTCTGCTCGAAAATATTTCAATCTTGATAAATTTAAAGGTATTCATGTGTAAATACATATCATAAAATTTTGCAACTCGTTAATTCATGAGTAATTTCTACATCAAGTTAATTGTATTAGACTCTATCCAGATAGAGCCTAAATGTGTAAAAATCAACATATTAACTCGTATGAAGCGCAAGGATGATGGATTAGTGGATGAGAAATCTACATGTGCAGTTGTAAGATTTCTTATGCATTTAATCCTTCAAGTTCTATGGGTTTATTATTTGTAAAATCAATAAATTTTATTAAAGGTTTCATATTTCTCTTTTAATTTTTCTGTACTACTTTTTGCTTCTTCTTTTTGCAACTGCTAGCTCACTGCTTGACCAACTAACCTTTTGAAGTATTAAAGAATAGCAACAAATATCTTTGACAAGTTTATATTTTTAGTTTCTAGATAAAAAATAGAAGGTTGATTGTTGCAACTTTGTTAGTTAAAGGATATTTTTGTCTACTATAAAAATAAAAGGATGTATCTTAGGTTCATAGTTTAAGGATTTTTCAGCCGAAAACTCTTCCCTTCTATGTCCAACTGAATAGAATAATCTTTTTTACTCTTTTGAGGGTCTAACATTAGTAACCTACCTCTGCTGTTGTATAATCTCTTGAACAGTTAAGCAAAATTGTCCTTCGCTGAATCCATGAAATGATTTTCTTATAAGCTGATTCGCAAATTCATCATCTTTCTTCCTCATGTTAATGCACTCATTTCCATACTTAGAACATAGAACTGTACAAATTATATCAAGAAAATGAGATTAACAATACACACACTATTCACTTCAAAAGTATATAACCAACAGAACATGTATACATATGTTAGACGAGTATTATTTATATGAAATGGTAGAATCTTGAATTCTTGTCAGATGTTTGCTTTTTATTTTATTCCACAACGTTACATCTAAGTTTCTAATACTACAAGTTTCATTTGCCACATTAGCTAATTCTTTGGTCTTTCTTTTGTCATCCTTTGTTCATTCTTAGACAAAATATTTTGGTTGAATTCTAATACTATAACTTGATATAGGGAGCTTCAACTTAAGAATAATTTATTTTATTAGAAACTACACTTCAATATCTTCAACCATGATGAATTCGATACCCTAGCCCGCATGCAGTCTTATTTTTCACATTGCTTTAAGAATTCATAATATATTTAGATGTGTAGACTCACGATTCATTTGTTCAAAAATTTTGCATGTGGAAGATTTCAATATGATGAAGAGTTGCCGAAACTATTTGAAGATATTATTTGGATAGGATTAGTTATATCAGTTCAGTCAATATAAGTATATTTTCAAAGTTGTGACGGATTAGAACATCCTTTGAATTCTTTAGATTCAATGAGCTATATTTTGTTTTATGAGTTAATAGTAATATTTTTTCTAGAATTTGCCTACCTTCATTGCTACCAAGAGGCACTCTTTTACTATTAGCGATATTTAGTTGAATTTACTTGCCATTAAATAGACTTTGAAAGGTCAAAATAAGATTTTACAGGAAGGATATAGTAGTTCTAATTGCCACAAAAAATTACCGTTAAAACTACTATTTCTTAGCGGTAATTTTAATTTAATTTATCAGTTATAAAAATGGATGCTAAAAGAGCATAGTTAGTTTGTTACGGATTGGATTTATCGGCAAAATAATTGCCGGTAAAACTAATGATCTTTAGCGGCAATAAATTATACCTTTACTAACTTTTGTGAGAATGGCTGCCAAAGGCTTTGTCGACCCCCGCATTGCTAGCTAAATACCATTGGCCGGTAAAAGGATATAGTGGCTGTTGTTATTGCTGCTAAAGGCATTTTTAGTGTGGTTGAAGCCCCTTTTTGTAGTAGTCAATATCCCTTCTCGACCATTCCATGAGCCTTCAAAAATAAAATCACCTTACTCGTGGAATGCCAAGGGTCCCTCTCCACTCTAGTATAAGCAACCCCAGCATAACTAAGGTCACAGTCTTGGTGTGACAATCCAAGATAGTATGATAACGGGACAGCCAATACATACCAAGAATAACCTCAAAATCCATAATATCCAACAACAAAAGATCAATTATAGTATCTAAACCATTAATGGTAATCTGGTACACCCGATCAATTCCTATAGGATCTCCAACCGGTATAGACACAAAAATAGGAATATCAAGAGAATCGCAAGGCATACCAAGTGCGATGCAAAATATAAAGACACATAAGAATATGTAGAACTCGGATCAAACAGTACCAAAGCATCTCTATAACAGACTAAGATAATACCTATAACGACTGCATCAGATGAATCTACTTCAGCTCCACCGGGAAATACATAACAATGGGGTTAAGCCCCGCGAACATGTCCCCCACCTCTAAGATGACCTCTCACTAACTGGACTTTAACCTTAGTTGGCTGACCCCTACCTCTAGCTGGCTGACCTGGTGTACAACTAGTGCAAGAATCATAGCACGAGTACCTTGCTGTGGCATACTGCTTTGCAACCATGGACAAAATTTTCTGATACGACCTGAATGTCCATACTCTAAGAAACTCGTCGGCTAGCAGAGTTGCTGAATTTGAAGTTGTCCTTGATGACTCGAATGACCACTATAGTAACTCTGAATCGGAGGTGCACTTAATAGGACCCTAAGCTAAAGGTGCATCGTATGATAACTGCCTCGGGTGAGAAGCATAAGCACCATGTCCACCTGGAGCATTGACTGCACTGGTCGAACAACATGATCTCTACCAAAAGAATTTCTGCCTTCGGATGAGGCACCACTAAAACCACAAAAATGATGGGGCCTCTTGTTATAAATCGCCTCTCTCCCCTAACCACGAATCCGCTTAATCTTCTTAGCAATATCAACCACATGAGTGAAAGAAGTCTTACTCTTGGCCTTTCTGGCTATCTGAAGTCTGATACCATATGTAAGACCCTCTATGAACCTCTGCCTCTTCTCCTTTTTAGTAGGGATACGTATCGCTGCATGATAAGATAAATCAACAAACCTCATCTTATATAGGGTAATTTTCATGCTACCCTGCTGAAGATGCTCAAAATGGCTACGTAGCTCATTTCTCTAAGCGAGTGGAATAAACCTCTTCAAGAACAACTATGAAACCTAAGCCCAATTAAGAGTAGGTGTTCTTGCTGGTCTAACCAACTCATAAACCTGCCACTACCACTTGGCGGAACCATGCATCTAAAAAACCATGAAGTCAACTCCATTGGACTCAACCAATCCTAAATTGCGTAAGATCTCATGGCAACAGTCCAAGAACTTCTAGGCATCCTCTGAAGGCGTATCACTGAAGTGAGGAGGAGACAACTTCGTGAACCCATCCAGCCTCTTCAACTCATCAGCTGACATTAGGGGCCTTAACCTTAGGATGCGCGCGACAACTAGCTTAACTACCCCAACCAGTGTTGATACCCAATATTTCCCTATGTATTTTTATATGTACTCAAAATATTCTCAAAATAGTATGTGCATGCATATATAGGCATTCCCAAGAATGTAACAACCCGATCGTTCGTTCTGAGGGTTATAGCCACATTTCCCCCATATATGCTTATTTATATGTTGTTTAGCTGTGTTGAGTTGTATCGAGTTGGTAGGTTTGGGTTCGGAGTAGTTTTGGACTGAAATGAACACTTAGTCTCTTAATTAGAAAGCTAAGTTAGAAAAGTCAACCGGAAGTTGACTTATGAGTAAAAGAATTCGGATTTGGATTTTTATGATTCGATTAGCTTCATTGGGTGTTTTTAGACATAGAAGTGTGTCCTGAATATAATTTGGAGGTCCGTGGTAGAATTAGGCTTGAATTGGAAAAAGTTGGAAGTTTAGAAGTTCTTAGGCTTGAATTAGAGGTTGATTTGGTATTTTGGTGTTGTTTTGGGTGTTTCGGAAGTTTGACTAAGTTCGGGTAGTGATATATGACTTTTTGGAATTGTTGGTTGAAGTCCCGAGGGCCTCGGATGAGTTTTGAATAGGTTTGGATTGTGTTGCGCTCGTTTTTCTTATGTTTCGACGCCGTTTCTTCAAGCATAAATGATATCATATTGAACAAATGAGTTACAATTTCTTTTTTGATTGAAGTATTAGATCCGTATTGTAATTACGAACCTGTAGCAAAAAGAATCGTCGAATTTGGACATCGTATGAGGATTTTATGGTTATTTTACTAAGAATTAGGTTGTCAGATTTTTCAGATTAATTACGAAATTGCCAATAACAGCGTTTTTAAAAATCTGCACCATTTGCAAATATTAAAACCTACATATCTCATTTATTATAAGGTCAAATTGAGTGATTCGAAAGCCTAAGTTGACTAGAATTTCACAAGAAATCCATTGGAGGCATAAAATACGAGTTTCGGGATCGTTTGGCTCGAGAAACGAGGAAGAATAGCTGGTAGAAAAATATACAAAACTAGGGTTTGTTCATTCGGTCATATTTTGAGTTGGGGAGCTCGGATTTGGGCGATTTTGGAGGCTATTTTCACCATATGGATTGGGGTAAGTGTTCTCTACTCGATTTTGATTATAATTTATGAATCCATCTTCATTTTTGGGATTTGATTGATGATTTCAAAGTGAAATTGAGGGAGTTAGGGTTTGAGTTTTGGAGAGTTTTAAGTGAGGATTTGAGGGACCAAACGGAGTCCGATTTTGACAAATTTTATATGGTTAGACTCGGGAGAGGACGAGGATTATTATTCTGCCATTTTTTACTGATTTCGAGATGCGGGCCCGGGGGCCGGGTTTTGGCCGATTTCGGATTTTTGGCATGTTTATGTAGTTTTTATTGTGTAATTCGATTCTTTGGACTATGTTGATAGTAGTATTCTGATTATGGTTATATTCAAAGCTTTTGGAGACCGAGTCGAGGGACGAGGACATCTCGGAGTAGGATTTTGTGCTGTTGAGGTAAGTAACAGTTTTAACTCTGGCTTTGAGGGTATAAACCCGGAGAAAGTAATATCATGTGATTGTTTGGTGGTGATACCCATGCTAGGTGACGGGCGTGTGGGTTTGCACCGCGAGGGATTGAGACTTGGTCCGTCCCGTGAGGCTGTGAGGCCTAATGGCTATTATCTGTGGTTATGTGTTTACTTGTTGTTAAACTTGTTTGCCTTCATGTTAGAGATCATGTTTAGGCTTTATTCATGCTCACGTTAATTATACTCAGTCATAGAAATTATTGTACATGTTTACCTCCGTCTTTATTATTTGCTAATATGCTGTGATACTTAATGTGGGTTGTGTCCCATTATTTGTTGATGATGGTGAGGCTAGTGAGGTATTGATATGATGGCCTGGTTGTGAGAATATTAATACCATAGCGCGTGAGTTGTCCGCGTAGCACGTGAGTTGACCGTGCGGGTCCAGGTATTGATACCATAGCGCGTGAGTTGTCCGCGTAGCACGTGAGTTGACCGTGCGGATCCAGGTATTGATATGGTAGCACGTGAGTTGTCCGTGCTTAGCGCTTGGGCTTTGGGAGCCCCTCCGGAGTCTGTACACACCCCCAGTGAGTGCAGAGTATTGAGTGTATTGGGTATTGAGTGTTGAGTGCTGAGTGCGAGCGCTGAGTGATGGAGTGACATTGTTGTGAGGTTGCATTTACTTTTGTTGTTGCTGCATTTATCTGTTAAATTTCTTTGTGGTTTACTGAGTTATGGAATTTACCTGTTTATTCCTGTTATTTTTAAAATTGTGAAAAATAAATAGCTGGACTATTTTGCTCAGCTCGTCACTACTGCTCAGTTCCTTAGTTATTTCTGTTACTACTGAGGTGGTTGTACTCATACTACACCCTGTACTTTATGTGCAGATCCAGGTGAGTTAGAGCGCGGCGATCATTGAGTTCAGGCCGGCCTTAATTGGAGACTGCAAGGTAGCTGCCAGCGTCCGCAGGACCTTGTTACTCCTTTTATCATTTCTTCTTTGGACAGTTAGACCGTTTATATATCTCAGTTCATAGTTTTAGACGCTCATGACTTAGTGACACCCCGATGTTTGGGACTCGTTTTCGTATTTTATATTATTTATATTTAGAGTTGGTTTAGTTAATCAGGAATCAAATTATTGAAAATATTTTATTAAATTCTTATAATCAAATTAGTAGTAATATTTTGGGAATAGGCTTGCCTTGTAACACGATAGGCGCCATCACGACCACTGTTAGATTTTGGGTCGTGACAAGTTGGTATCAGAGCCTAGGTTACATAAGTCTCACGAGTCATGAGCGGGTTTAGTAGAGTCTTGCGGATCGGTACGGAGACGTCTGTACTTATCTTCGAGAGGCTGCAGAACTTTTAGGAAAACTTCACCTTCTTGAATTCTTATCGTGCGGTATTGATTCAGCTTAAAGTGTAACTCTTTGAATTCCTTCCACGCATTCGTATGCGCACATGAGCGCTCGGTATCAGTTGTGCATCGATGGATTATGATTCCCTAGATGAGGTGCGAGATGTGATTTCTCTGTGTTGATGTTGGGCTTGTCTGGGGTACTTGAGGCCGGGTTTTGTCGGTAGCTGGAGTACGAAAATTTCGATTAAGTGAGCACGTGCTTATATGTCCGTTGGTGTCCCTATTAGTGGGATTTTTGATTTGATGGCTATGTGGAGAGTATGATTTGACTGCGAGATTGTGTTCGGATTGATCAAATGTGACGAGAAGGGTTTACTTGAGATGTAGCAAGGACTAATGGGTGTTTGATTTGTGACTTGATATAACTTGTTCAGGCTCTGTCTAATAAGAGGTTTATTACTAGCATTTGGTTATTTTGGGCAGCTGCTATGATTAGAAATCATCGTTGTGAGTGTTTGAATTATGTGGTATATCATGTGATTTCAGGTATGTTTTAGACTCGTTCGAGGACGAACGTTTGTTTAAGAGGGGGAGGATGTAACGACCCGATCGTTCGTTCTGAGGGTTATAGCCACATTTCCCCCATCTATGCTTATTCATATGTTGTTCAGCTGTGTTGAGTTGTATTGAGTTGGTAGGTTTGGGTTCGGAGTAGTTTTGGAGTGAAATGAACACTTAGTCTCTTAATTAGAAAGTTAAGTTAGAAAAGTCAACCGAAAATTGACTTATGAGTAAAAGAATTCGGATTTGGATTTTCATGATTCGATTAGCTTTATTGGGTGATTTTAGACTTAGGAGTGTGTCCGGAATATAATTTGGAGGTCCGTGGTAGAATTAGGCTTGAATTGGCAAAAGTTGGAAGTTTAGAAGTTCTTAGGCTTGAATTAGAGGTTGATTTGATATTTTAGTGTTGTTTTGGGTGTTTCGGAAGTTTGACTAAGTTCGGGTAGTGATATATGACTTTTTGGAATTGCTGGTTGAGGTCCCGAGGGCCTCGGATGAGTTTTGAATAGGTTTGGATTGTGTTGCGCTCGTTTTTCTTATGTTTCGACGCCGTTTCTTCAAGCATAAATGATATCATATTGAACAAATGAGTTACAATTTCTTTTTTGATTGAAGCATTAGATCCGTATTGTAATTACGGACCTGTAGCAAATAGAACCGTCGAATTTGGACATCGTATGAGGATTTTATGGTTATTTTACTAAGAATTAGGTTGTCAGATTTTTCAGATTAATTACGAAATTGCCAATAGCAGCGTATTTAAAAATCTGCACTATTTGCAAATATTAAAACCTACATATCTCATTCATTATAAGGTCAAATTGAGTGATTCAAAAGCCTAACTTGACTAGAATTTTACAAGGAATCCATTGGAGGCATAAAATACGAGTTTCGAGATCGTTTCACTCGAGAAACGAGGCATAATAGCTGGTAAAAAAATATACAAAACTAGGGTTTGTTCATTCGGTCATATTTTGAGTTGGGGAGCTCGGATTTGGGCGATTTTGGAGGCTATTTTCACCATATGGATTGGGGTAAGTGTTCTCTACTCGATTTTGATTATAATTTATGAATCCATCTTCGTTTTTGGGATTTGATTGATGATTTCAAAGTGAAATTGAGGGAGTTAGGGTTTGAGTTTTGGAGAGTTTTAAATGAGTATTTGAGGGACCAAATGGAGTCCGATTTTGACAAATTTTATATGGTTAGACTCGGGAGAGGACGAGGATTATTATTCTGCCATTTTTGACTGATTTCGAGACGCGGGCCCGGGGGCCAGGTTTTGGCCGATTTCGGATTTTTGGCATGTTTATGTAGTTTTTATTGTGTAATTCGATTCTTTAGACTATGTTGATAGTAGTATTTTGATTATGGTTAGATTCAAAGCTTTTGGAGACTGAGTCGAGGGACGAGGACATCCCGAAGTAGGATTTTGCGCTGTTGAGGTAAGTAACAGTTTTAACTCTGGCTTTGAGGGTATAAACCCGGAGAAAGTAATATCATGTGATTGTTTGGTGGTGATACCCATGCTAGGTGACGGACGTGTGGGTTTGCACCGCGAGGGATTGAGACTTGGTCCGTCCCGTGAGGCTGTGAGGCCTAATGGCTATTATCTGTGGTTATGTGTTTACTTGTTGTTAAACTTGTTTGCCTTCATGTTAGAGATCATGTTTAGGCTTTATTCATGCTCACGTTAATTATACTCAGTCATAGAAATTATTGTACATGTTTACCTCCGTCTTTATTATTTGCTAATATGCTGTGATACTTAATGTGGGTTGTGTCCCATTATTTGTTGATGATGGTGAGGCTAGTGAGGTATTGATATGATGGCCTGGTTGTGAGAATATTAATACCATAGCGCGTGAGTTGTCCGCGTAGCACGTGAGTTGACCGTGCGGGTCCAGGTATTGATACCATAGCGCGTGAGTTGTCCGCGTAGCACGTGAGTTGACCGTGCGGATCCAGGTATTGATATGGTAGCACGTGAGTTGTCCGTGCTTAGCGCTTGGGCTTTGGGAGCCCCTCCGGAGTCTGTACACACCCCCAGTGAGCGCAGAGTGTTGAGTGTATTGAGTGTTAAGTGCTGAGTGCGAGTGTTGGGTGATGGAGTGACATTGTTGTGAGGTTGCATTTACTTTTGTTGTTGCTGCATTTATCTGTTAAATTTCTTTGTGGCATTTACTGAGTTATGGAATTTACCTCTTTATTCCTGTTATTTTTAAAATTGTGAAAAATAAATAATTAGACTGTTTTCCACAGCTCGTCACTACTGCTCAGTTCCTTAGTTATTTCTGTTACTACTGAGGTTGTTGTACTCATACTACACCCTGCACTTTATGTGCAGATCCAGGTGAGTTAGGGCGCGGCGTATGTTGAGTTCAGGCCGACTTTAATTGGAGACTGCAAGGTAGCTTCCGAGCGTCCGCAGGTACCTTATACTCCTTTATCATTTCTCTTTGGACTAGTTAGNCATTTATGCTTCTTTGTGTGTTGTTCAGCTGTGTTGAGTTGTATCAAGTTGGTAGGTTTGGGTTCGGAGTAGTTTTGGAGTGAAATGAACACTTAGTCTCTTAATTAGAAAGCTAAGTTAGAAAAGTCAACCGGAAGTTGACTTATGAGTAAACAAATTCAGATTTGGATTTTTTATGATTCGGCTAGCTTCGTTGGGTGATTTTAGACTTAGGAGTGCGTCCGGAATATAATATGGAGGTCCGTGGTAGAATAAGGCTTGAATTGGCAAAAGTTGGAAGTTTAGAAGTTCTTAGGTTTGAATTCGAGGTTGATTTGGTATTTTGGTATTGTTTTGGGTGTTTCGGAGGTTTGACTAAGTTCGGGTAGTAATATATGACTTGTTGGAATTGTTGGTTGAGGTCCCGAGGGCCTCGGGTGAGTTTTGAATAGGTTTGGGTTGTGTTGCGCTCGTTTTTCTTATGTTTCGACACCGTTTCTTCAAGCATAAATGATATCATATTGAACTAATAAGCTCCGATTTCTTTTTTGATTGAAGCATTAGATCCGTATTGTAATTGCGGACCCGTAGCAAAAAGAATCGTCGAATTTGGACATCGTATGAGGATTTTATAGTCATTTTACTAAAAATTAGGTTGCCAGATTTTTCAAAGTAATTACGAAATTGCCACTGATGGCGTATTAAAAATCTGCACTATTTGCAAATATTAAAACCTACATATCTCCTTCGTTATAAGGTCAGATTGAGTGATTCAAAAGTCTAACTTGACTGGAATTTCACAAGGAATCCATTCGAGGCATAAAATACGAGTTTCGGGATCGTTTGGCTCAAGAAACGAGGCAGAATAGCTGATAGAAAAATATACAAAACTAGGGTTTGTTCATTCGGTCATATTTTGAGTTGGGGAGCTCGGATTTGGGCGATTTTGGAGGCTATTTTCACCATATGGATTGGGATAAGTGTTCTCTACTCAATTTTGATTATAATTTATGAATCCATCTTCGTTTTTGGATTGATGATTTCAAAGTGAAATTGAGCGAGTTAGGGTTTGAGTTTTGGAGAGTTTTAAGTGAAGATTTGAGGGACCAAACGGAGTCCGATTTTGACAAATTTTATATGGTTAGACTCGGGAGAGGACGAGAATTATTATTCTGCCATTTTTGACTGATTCGAGACACGGGCCCGGGGGCAGAGTTTTGGCCGATTTCGGATTTTTGGCATGTTTATGTAGTTTTTATTGTGTAATTCGATTCTTTAGACTATGTTGATAGTAGTATTCTGATTATGGTTAGATTCAAAGCTTTTGGAGACCGAGTCGAGGGACGAGGACATCCCGGAGTAGGATTTTACGCTATTGAGGTAAGTAACAGTTCTAACTCTGGCTTTGAGGCTATAAACCCGGAGAAAGTAATATCATGTGATTGTTTGGTGGTGATACCCATGCTAGGTGACGGACGTGTGGGTTTGCACCGCGAGGGATTGAGACTTGGTCCGTCCCGTGAGGCTCTGAGGCCTAATGGCTATTATCTGTGGTTATGTGTTTACTTGTTGTTAAACTTGTTTGCCTTCATGTTAGAGATATGTTTAGGCTTTATTCATGCTCACGTTAATCATACTCAGTCATAGAAATTATTGTATATGTTTACCACCGTCTCTATTATTTGCTAATATGCTGTGATACTTAATGTGGGTTGTGTCCCATTATTTGTTGATGATGGTGAGGCTAGTGAGGTATTGATATGATGGCCTGGTTGTGAGAATATTAATACCAGAGCGTGAGTTGTCCGCGTAGCACGTGAGTTGACCGTGCGGGTCCAGATATTGATACCATAGCGCGTGAGTTATCCGCGTAGCACGTGAGTTGACCGTGCGGATCCAGGTATTGATATGGTAGCACGTGAGTTGTCCGTGCTTAGCGCTTGGGCTTTGGGAGCCCCTCCGGAGTCTGTATACACCCCCAGTGAGCGCAGAGTGTTGAGTGTATTGAGTGTTGAGTGCTGAGTGCGAGTGCTGAGTGATAGAGTGACATTGTTGTGAGGTTGCATTTACTTTTGTTGTTGCTGCATTTATCTGTTAAATTTCTTTGTGGCATTTACTGAGTTATGGAATTTACCTGTTTATTTCTGTTATTTTTAAAATTGTGAAAAATAAATAATTGGACTGTTTTGCACAGCTCGTCACTACTGCTCAGTTCCTTAGTTATTTCTGTTACTACTGAGGTGGTTGTACTCATACTACGCCCTGCACTTTATGTGCAAATCCAGGTGAGTTCGTTGAGTTCAGACCGGCTATCTGTAGAGATTGCAAGGTAGCTGCCAGCGTCCGCAGGACCTTGTTACTCCTTTTATCATTTCTTCTTTGGACAGTTGGACCGTTTATATATCTCAGTACATAGTTTTAGACGCTCATGACTTAGTGACACCCCGAAGTTTGGGAATCGTTTTCGTATTTTATATTATTTATATTTAGAGTTGGTTTAGTTTATCAGGAATCAAATTATTGAAAATGTTTTATTAAATTCTTATAATCAAATTAGTAGTAATATTTTGGGAATAGGCTTGCCTTGTAACACGATAGGAGTCATCACGACCACTGTTAGATTTTGGGTCGTGACAAAGAGTTATGGTATTTTTTCTTATTTTAAAGATTTTTTAAATCACTTTGTTGCCTATTTTAATAGTACGAAATTCAATAATTATTTCCAGACTATCATTTTTGGTGAATAATTTATTTTTATTCTCATATTTACACCCATATATAATTAAGATGATTTTTTGTATTTTTTTACAAATTTATTTGGTATTTAAAAGCTAAATTGCATGTAATTGCTATTATAGCCTATTTTACAATTAACAACATTTCATAATTATCAAATTATTACCAGTATTTTTAAATTAATACTTATACATTATTAATTAGTTCAGTGCTTTTAAATTGTTTTAAAAGTCATTTTAACTATTTTATACAAAATAAAAGGGGGAAACTGACTACTTAACATTTAGCCTCATTTCATTGCAATTATAGCCCATTCGGATTTCAATTTTAGCCCTCAATTTACCCAGTCCTAACCCCAATTGGACCGACCCATATTTCAATTAATCGACCCGGTCCAGCCTTGATTTAATCTGAGTCGTTGATCAAGTGAGATCAACGGCCCAGGTTCTATTTCCAAAATTAAATCTAACAACCCCCCCCCCAAACCCCTCATTTCAAAGACGGTCTCTCTCTCTCTCTCTACACTGACTCTTGCTCTCCCTTCTCTCTATAACCTTCTGGTTCTCTCCTTCGTCTCCGATGAATCGACCGCCTCTCCGGCCACCTCCAGCCTCACTTCTCTCGACCACCAGCCACCATGAAACCTTGTCTTGTTGATTCCCTCTATCTTCGAGACTCCAGAAGCCTCCACCATGCAAGATGGTCATCGAAAGCTCTGCCTGGTTTGTCTCCGACCTTTCTCCGATGGTCTATGGTTCGATGGTGCTGCGAGCATCATTATTAACGAGTTTCACAGCCAGGTTCCTTACCTCTCACTGGTTTATTACGAAACCCTAATTTTCTTAAAAACCTTGTCTTTTTAAATGATTTTTAACTTATTCTTTTGTGTTTTACACTACTCTTTACTAGATCTTTTCGATTGTTCAAGTTTTCAACGTTTTGTTCTTCTTTTAAAACTAGGGTTTCCTGAACCCTTTCGAAATCACTATATCTTCTGATTTTTTGAGTATTATGTGTTTATGTTTGTGTTATGTGCTTGTTGGTGTGGTCTTCTGGTTACTCTCCGAGTTCCATGCTTTAATTTTGCTATTAGGGTTCCAGCCTTCTATTGATTCTGTGATTTCTTGCTTAGGATTCTCTGATTTTCATGCCTATTGTGTTTTATAGGTCTAATTGTGCATCGTTTACCAAATATTCTGCTGATTTTGTGCATCTCTTCGAATCCCTGAATTTGTATATGTTTTCCTTAGAAGTTTTACACTGATTTTTGGATCACTTCCTTATTTGTGAAATGCTCTCATTACTTAGTACTGATTCCCTGTGATTTTCAATTTCATCCGTGATTCTTTGAACTAATTTGTATGCACAATATGCTGTCCTTATACTTTCCTTACTTGAAATATTCTGTATACTTTTACTACTCCTATTATGGAAATACCAGTCTTGCAAATAATAATTTTCCTTATTTGATACAATTTGTACCTGTTTGAACTAGGACTCCTTAATTGAAGGGAGTCCGAGGATTTAATTGATTCTAATTGGTATTATTTCCATAACTATGATCAGTCTATACGTGTTACCTTATTTTCCACTTGTTTTCAAAACTATAAGTAGTCTACCCTCTCTTTGAGGTAAAAAGAAAAAAAAAGACAAGAACAAAAAAATTTCATTGCTCTGAACTCTCTCTTACACATAAGCATACTCAGTGTTCTCTCTTGTTTTCTACACATCCTCTCCCACTTTCCTGTTGATTGCTGATTACTCAGTCGGCTGAAAGCCAAGACTGATTGATCTTTGGGGGCTGCTCCATTATTCTACTGCTCT